>NW_024525045.1:6454585-6735042 GCF_017590135.1 Pyrgilauda ruficollis
AATATGATGAATAAAAACTGTAATTTTCTACATGGCTCCTTCCTAATAAGGAAAGCCATCTCCCTTTATTCAGTCCCTCAGAAATCATTATATGTAAAACTCCACAGGAACTGGCATTCCACACCTGTCATCTCTTTCCTTTAAAAGTATTTCATATACATGTAAATATGTACATATATATGAAATCATAAAAACTGTAAATCCTACAGATATAGCCTAGAAGATGCCACCAAAATTAGCAGGTAAACTGTTAGGTCACTAGTACAGCAGGATGGGATATGCTAGGAAAATGTGGCCGGCTCATTGCCATATTTATCAAGATAAGAAAATATGAAAAAAAAAAGTTAGCAGTAACTTATCATTCGATGCACAGAACATTTTGCATATTTTAGGGCCAGCAAACAAGTGTAAAACTTTTATCCCTGCCTCATAGAGACATTCACTATGTTTACAATATGCATGCTTATCATCAGTTACATTTCAGATATCAGTCATATTTCAAGCTCAAATGATTTATCTTTGCAGTAGAAAACATGTCTAAATGAGAATTAGCAGTGGGAAAATACTTGAAACTCTGATCTCCTTTCTTTTAAAGATGTCAGAAATTAAATATTTGCACTGATATCAATGGGGCATTAAATCTGTAACTAATTCCATATGTGTGCAAGCTGTAAGGATTAGAAGTGTAGAAGGATGCTGTACAATAAATCAAAAACACAGCAAATTCTGCAAGGTTGCTGAAGCGAGTCGCTCCAGGCAAAGAGGATATGAAAATTAAATCAATTTATGGGAGGAAAAACCATACTTACTTACCCTCTAAGTATTAATTACTTCTAATGCAGTAGCATCTGGGTGAGTCAATCCCTTTATTCATGCAAATATACACACATAAAGAAAAGGAAGGTTCTAGACCCAAAGGTCTAGGCCTTTGGCTTTGTTTTTAAATTCTCAAAAGATTGAGTCAACCCTCAGTTTACTGGGCACATGGTCACCGAGAAGAGTGATTTGTACATCAATTTCTAACTAAAGCTCTGTACAAAGGGACTCAAATCTAGGGCTATTTCAGCTAGATCAGGTTGGACCTATTTTCCATGATAAAAGTAAGAAAACTTTATAAGGATAATTGTTGCAATAAGATTACAGCTGTTAGTAATCTGGCAAAATCTTGATGTGATAAATTAAATTTCTTCTATCTAGCTGTTGTTTACAGATTTATCTTGCTCTGGAACAGACCTTCAGCAGTGGATACTCCATGCCAGTGGAGGTGTATTAAAATCAAGAGATAGATCAGATCTGTTGTTAACCAGCCATGTGGTAAAAAAATACAGATTTCAAGTTCCATAAGAAAGCTCTGGTATCCTGGTACAGAGAGGTCAGCAGAGCAGGCCTCTCCAAAAAAAAGGCCAATGAATTTCTTCATCTGTCTTCTGGCATGCTTCAGCCCTGTGAATCAAATAACTAAGGAAGGCTCATAAAAGTGAGTAAACAAACATAAAAGGGTGGCCCTGAGTGCTATTGTATTTCAGAGCTGGCTCACTGCTCTTGTTAAAGGGCTGCTACAGACATATACAAAGAATCATAGGAATAATGCTGGAGCCATCTACCTACAGCACAGAAACGTGATCTTTTCTGTTCAAATGTGTCTGAAATTTGTTAGAACTGGAAAAAAGATTACGCTTGCCTAAAAAGGCCATGATCTCACGCTCAGTGCCTTTTTTGATAGAGGGCTGGGAGGTGAAAAAAGCCCAAAAATTTATTCAGCCCTTGCTGGCTTAATAACTTTAACATACTATTTGTGATGAAGATGAAAAAATCAGACTTGTAAAAACTGAACATAAAAAAGAAAAACCGAGGCTTTAACTAACAAAGGAGGAAAGGAAACTATGGGAGGCAGCTTAATGCTTCAACATCGGGTAACAATACCAAAGTCTGAAGTCTTTTACTCATTAATTTAAAAGGGTTTGGCTCCAACTCTTTATTTTGGCTTTTCATTTTTGTTTGTTTGTTTTTCCCTCCCAAAGGAAATCTGGACTGTAGATGATTACTTTGAAAACAAAGCAGTACAAAACTGTGGCAGAGAGGCTCTTCAAAAGAGATAATTTGAGGAGTATAACATGCTTTAAATTAACTCTCGGTTGCAGCAGTGACGGGCCTCGGGGTTTGGTGACACAGCCTCACATTAATTACTTGCTAACAGAGTGGGATTGTCTGCAATACAACACAAGGATAAATATTAGGATAAGTAGTTTCAAGAGGTTAGGCTAAAATAAAGCCTTTTTTTGAAAACATTAAGAAATCTGGGGAGGTTAAATACAAAGTTGAAACTAATACAGATACATAGAATGCCCTTTTCTAATTAGCATGAACCTCTGGCTAGGGATCTGCTCACGGAAGAGCACTAGAAATAAGACAGCTGTTAATGTCCACAAGTGAATAGCAGAGCTTTTTAATCTATTAAGAAATGAAACACTACATTCAAAACAACATAAAGTGATTACTAATATAGAGTACAAGAAGATCTGCTAAATTTTCCTAGAACTACAAACTGACTTCAAGTTGATCTCTGTGGGGATTGGACCTGAACTCATGAACCACTGCTGATCAAACGGGATCTTTACAGACCATGAACTCCCTGTTCAACCTTTTGTGGAAGTTTGATCATTTAGAAAATGTTCAATAAGATATGCTGTGAGCCAGAACTGTGTTACTGGGGAGAGCTCTCGTGAGACACCTCAGACCATCCTGCTGAAGCACTGCTAACCACTTACACATTAGGGGCACACCTACAGAGCATTGGATTTTCCAGGAGAAGAGTAATTTCCATTCAGCAGAAACAGCAGTAGGATTTCAAATTCACTCTATGATCCAGATGGAGAAATGAAACTATTTTCCCTTTAGCTACTGTCTCAACCTCTGACAAGCCATGGCTTAATTATGTTATCACCTTTGGTAATGTGCCTAGTCAAAACTGTCATACACTATTGTGTGTTTTTAATAAACTCATTACAGTTATACAGGAGGAAAATAGATTTTTCTGTGATCAGGATCTCTGCTTTACAGCAGAATGGAAATCAGTCAGAATAGAGGCCTGCCCCTAATCTACCTCCTGGAAATTCCTCAGTTGGGGAAAAGCTCTATCATTATTTAAAGTACACTTGCCTATTAAAATTTACATTTTAAATTGTCACTTTTTATCTTAGTTTTCTAGTTGAATGTTTTGGAAGGCAGATAAAACGATGGACTCTCCTGTGGATTAAGAAGTGTAATTGAAGTTTGGGTTGGAGGGACAGGACCCATGCTGTCATCTGTGGCTTGAAAAACATATAAAACCAAGCTCAAGAAAAATCACGGTAGTTCCACATCATGTTTCAGCGGTTCTGTTTGCTGGGGCCATCACTCTTGTTCATTTCTGTTCTTCCTGCTGTCTCAGAGTGGACTAGCCCTAACTTGTACAAACCTCTATGCAATTCCAAATCTTGCACTTGCTTTCTGTGAGACTAGGGGTGGGGTGAAGTAGTGTTAAGCCAAGTTTGCCAAAGAATAGAAACACCAAGCATTTCACATTCTTACCCATCCTACAAGTTTTCAAATACAAGAGAGAGGAGAAGTGGCAGGCACTAAAGAGTTGAAAAGCATCCTCTTCAAGGCAGCAGCTGTTTGCTCTGAAAAATACAAGCGGTCACTCCCTGGGGTCACCTGGGAATGCCAAGGACAATTCTGGAAAAAGCCAACCAAATAAATAAATAATTCCCAGCAAAATGGAAGTCTGCCTCCCAGAAGATATTTTCTTCTGACAGACTAAGAAGGTGTTTAGGAACGTGGACAAAAATAAATATTCCCTTGCTGTGGAGGTGGAGTGCTCTGACTTCTATGGATTTTTTAGAATTAGTTCAAGGAAAAATTAGTAGAGTGTTCCAAACACTCCAGGTGACCTGTGCCAAATGGAGCAGCTGGCATTAATAGAGTAAATTAGATGATTATATTAAAGATGAATGGCACAGCTTTACAAAAATAAATATCTAACACTGTTTAGAATTCAAATCAGCTCCAGTAGGAGCAGTCCTAACAGATACAAATGAACACAGAATTAAAGTGTAGGAATGAAAGTCGGTCTCCATTTACTTTCCCACCATGATTCTGACTTTGTGAGTGTATACCAAATCTGATGTGATTTCTTTTAGGTTTAGCAAAAAGAAGTCCCCACCACTGTGGCATTTTAAGCACCTACCAGCATCTTGTCACCTGGGAAAAACTGTACTGAGATCAGAACAAAGGTATAGTTTGATCTTACTGGAAACCCAAATTCCTTCAATAAAAGGACCTTGATGCTTTGCTCTGTGGTAAAATGAAAAAAAATGACAAGTGAACAGACTTTCTCAGAACAGAAAATATTCCAGTGCTTACAATATTTGGCCTAGATAGGGTTTCTTCTTCTGAAGTAAACACCTCAAGCTGCATCTTCACATCCCTGTGAGAATGTCTCAACCGGTGCTACTGACCATTCTAAACACTAATCACTCTCCTACTCCAGAGACTGTCTAAATTTGGCCCAAAAGGACAATGTTTTTCTACAAAATATTCAAATATTTGTGTAGAGGGGTGGGGACAAAACCTTCCTGGGAAATGCTTCAGCAAGTTCTAGTTGTGGGTCTGCAGCCTTTCTGTAATGGAGTATTTGTGTTGGCAGTAATAGGATTACCTGCATCATTAAAGGTTGCAGGAGCTCTCCCTTGGCAGGTGCAGTAAACGAAGAAAATGATTTTCAGACTATATAGTTTATAACAGAAGGGCTTAATTATAGCTGCAATGAGGCTGAGCTGCACAGATCATGGTGATCAACATCAGCTCCAAAAAACAGAACGTGCTGCATCCGAGGGGGGCTGGAAGCAGCACTGTGGGATAATGATGCATGGAAGCAGATTTCTCAGCTTCTGAAAAGGAGAGAGAAAGCAGCAACACATTATTTCCTCCCCCATCTAAGGATGATCAGGGAAGGAAAGCATTCTAATGTGCTCCCAGTGCATCACACAGTGCAGTCAATCCAAGGCAGTTTCACGTGGGGCCACACTTCTGCTGAGAGCTGCTGCAGCACTCAGCTGAAAACCATGCAAAGCCTCATGACACTGAAGAACCAAAGCAAAACCAGGAGATCAGGCTCACTGTTATGGAAGAGGCTGTGAGAAATAAAAAGAATCAATTCCTAGCTAATGGAAGGCATTGCTTTTAACTGTTCTCAATCCTGAGAACAGGATTCAGTTTGGGGTGAATTACCCTTCTACCCTCTCAGTCTGAAGAATTTTTTTTTCCAGTGCACAAAATGTGCCATTTAACTAAGTCTATTTAATATCCTGAGTCTAAAAAGCCTACCTCTTCCATCAGTCCTATTAAAATCAGTAGTTATTCAATCAAGTGAATATGATGACCCAAAGTACCACGGCTGGTCCAAGATCTAAAAGGAAAAATTTTGCCTAAAGCTCCTGACTATCAGCGATTGATCTTCTTTTAAGACAGCAGTTGTACTTAGGCAATTGGCCAAAGGCCAACCTAATAAAGCTAATCTTGAAAATATATATATATATATATATATATATACACACACACACATATTTTTCAGGGTTGTTTATTCAGGTATTCATTATATTTGAAACAATGCCAGTATCAACATGGAGCAGTAACTAAGGACATGATCTTGCACAGATCTGAGGATAGTTATAAACTTTGCAGAGTCCATCTGAAAAGAAGAAATGGGGATTAACTGTACTGAATACAGGTCTGGATTTGTACTTTCAAAACTAGGTCAGGCTACCACACAAATCCATCAGAAAAGGAGTAAGCCTTGTACAGAACTCTAGGGTAGAATTCTCTATTATTTCAGGTACTTTTGTCTGCAGAAGAGCTTACTCACAGGATAATGCTGAAGCATCCACGCAGTCTGGCAAGGTGGTGATAAGAAATACAGTGGGGAAGACTCCTTTCCTCAGAGAGCACCCAAGACATCTGCAGAACTGATGTGCTGCAAGCCCTGGAGTCCAGAATATCCCTCACTGATTGCTCTGAACAACTCACACACAATAACAGGTCTGAGCCCTGCACTTCCCTTCTGCTCCCCTTCCCCACGTGTGTTTGTACCAGTGAATGACTTTCACAGGGAATTTGCCTGCAGCAGAATCCAGGGAATACAGCACTGTGCAGATGCACACTGCCTTTTGCTCACAGATCCTCTCTTTGTGCGCACATTTGAAGACGTGCCACTGAATTATTCCTCTGTGCACAGTTAAGTGCAGGAACAGTATTTCCTGTGCTGTCTCTGCCAAGGAAGCACACATGCAAAGCTGTCAACAGGACAGGCAACAACAGCTCTGTATGAATTAAAGGAAATGTAAGAGATGCCTTATAAAAGCTACTAACAACTATTAATGACAGTACTTAAGGCAGCCCTGTGGCCCAAGGTGCTTGGCAGAACACTTTGAAGTGAGTGGAACGCTTTAAAGCCTGAGCTTTGAATGCTTTGATATTGTTATTCCAATCACTGCTCACCAAAATAAAGCAGCAGTGTCCACCTAGCTCCACGCGACCACCACAAAATCCTCCTGGACCGTACCTTCCTAACCAGATTCTCCTGCTGAGAGAAGGATTGAGCAAGATTAGGCTCCCTTTCCAATTTTTTCAGTGATTCTTGGATTTCAGGGGTAGATTTTTCTATCAGACCTATTCCAACACAAATGGCAGGGTTTGTGTTTTTTTTTTTTCTTCCAGTTAAAACACTCTGAAACTTGTAACAAATAAAAATAGTCTGAATCAAAAGATCCTGGAATAGGAATTCTAATTTAGTTTTCCAGGATCAGGTGATTAGAGGAAATTATTCAGCATAAACAACACTGGGTTAAAATAAAAACAAGCTTACTAAAAATTACTTCTATTTTTCACTTTAATCCATGCCCCATCTGCTCCTGATGACCTCATTTCTGCCTCTCAAGATCTGGAGAGATCAGTATTAATTAAAAGAATCTATACCAGTTCAAGATTCTAAGACCTAATGCTATGGTATAAAAATATAGACAAATTGAATTCACATTGGTAATGGCAATTACACAAGTGAATTGTTGTATATTTATAGAAGCAGGCTCCACAAAGTCCCAGCTGAAGCCATACTGACAGCAGCCATGATGGCCTTTATAAGAAACTGAGAGCTGGTGCTTTTTGCTTTTTGGTTCCAAGTCTGCCTGCCCTGTCCTGGGGGTACAGCAGCCACCTGCTTCCAAAGGATTCTGAGGAATAGCACACAGTCCTAGGTAAATGAGAAACATTTATGTAACCCCATTTTTAGCTTTACAGCTTGTGGTACAGATTACTCTCCAAACTAAAATAAGACAGACAGTAATTGATGCACTGCACTTCAGTGCCCTTCCACAGTGTCCATGCTGGCTGCTTCCAGAAAAGGGAGATGGATCACTCAACCCTTCTCTCACATGTCCTTTTCTACAAATCCATTTGAACTGGGCTCAGGGTGGGATAATCTAATCCAAGTATGGACTTTATGCCTTGCTATCAAGAGTATCCTTCATTTTTGGATACTGCAAAAATTTAATGGCTGTTCTATCCATGAGGAGGAAGCTGGCATTTTTTCCTTAGGGACTTTGTATCTCATTTCAAAGAATATACCTGCTTTACAGCCTCTCACTGAGTCCTGCTCAGATACTCTCTGTTTACTGTCTTCCTTAACCTAGAATACTGAATACATACAAATGTCCTTTGGGAAAGGATTAACAATTTTTCTATTTTCTCACATTTTGCATCTCCACCTAAGTCCATTTATCTATGCCAAGGCCACAGTACATTCAGAATGGGCTGTTTCTAGCAGTGTTGCTGTTACAGCACTCACAGTGCAGAAGTATTATAAACCACATCTGCACCAGGAGACTGGGAGTGCTGCACAACCAACCTGTTCAGAAAGGAAACCCAAATCATAATGGGGAATTAATAAACTCTCACAGGGCTTCAGAATTATTAGACCAGGACATGGACAACATATGCAGCTGGTGACTCTGGATTCTTCTATTAGCTTTCCAAGAAGAGAGACCAAAAGGATGGCAAACTTGCATTTAACACACTGTAGCATGCAGCACAACAGAGCAGTTGTATTCAACACCCTGTAAACCTCACTCACAGAGTCCTGCCTTCAAGAAAGAAGTTCTTTAAAAGAAAATACAAAAGGAGAAAGTGGTCTTTGGCCTTTGAAGCATGTTCTCTTCCTTACACAATAACTATGATTGATTCATACATCACAATAGTGTACCATGCCAGCTAAGGTCTTGGCTTAAGCCTTGTTTAACTTTTTAATAACATACTTAATATTAGCATCCAGGTGTAAGCAACAGCAAGTAGAAGCTAGCATAGTAATTCTGCTCCTGCATGCAATTTAGGGATTCCTGAGATTAGCACTGTATTGTTCCTAGATGAAATAGCTAAACCCAATAGCACTAGGTTTGATTATTCTCATGAATTCTGTTCTTTCTAATCTTTTTCAGTGCTCTCAACTTCCATTTAATAAATCATTTTAGACAAGCTCAGCCTTCATGCTCACATAAACTTTATGGAGCGACACATAAAGCAGGCAAAATTTCAGGTTCAGCATGAGTGTTTTCCTGAGCTATGACTGGCCTTCAAGTGAAAATGTCTTTACCATACCTAAACTACATTTTTTTCGTGCTACAGTTCCAAAGCTTGTTCTTGCTCACAAAGGAGCTAATGTGCCTCAGCCTTCCTTGTAACATCAGCAGATCCACAAGACCTCAGGTTCTGCTTGCAAAAGGAAAGTGACAGTATCTGCATAGGCAACACTAGAGTGTTTCAATCAGATTAATGGATTCATAATTTCCTTTAAATAATAATGTGCAGATATTTCTTGCCTAATTGAGAGACCTGCAGCTTCACATTTCAGTCACCTTTTCCAAACATCTCCACAATGACTCTGCCTGTTGCTCTCTTGGAAAGGAAATGCTCAAGATCAGTCTGGGTTCCCAATTTTGTCATGGAGACTGAACCTTCTAGGAGGAGGTGAGAGGTGTGTGGGCATCTCCCCACTTCCACATTCTACTAGGATGGTAGGTTGACATGTATTGAACTCTGCAACAAGACAATTTTTTAATCCTGACCCTGTACATAAAGTGTGATTGCTGATTACTTGGTCACTCTAGAGAATGTCACTGACCCTGAGGACAATCAGCATTTTACCAGACTGCACTGTAGGGCATTTCAAATAATTAAATAATTTTAAGGAATGCCATTCTCAGTTGACTGAAAAAGACAGCAAGCTGTGTATTTTACAAGCAGCAGAAAAAAAAATGGGCCTATTCTTACTTACTTCAGAAAGAGGCACTAAAATAGACTAAGTTGAATATAAACTAGAATAATTTATCATGGACATTCAGATGTAATTTCTATAAAGAAGAAAATACAAATAGCTGAATTTTCATGTCAAAACATTGCCTTGAAATATCAATAACAATTAACATTTACGTTCACCTCAGTACCTATTGGAATGCATGCTTCTTAAAGCTATAATCAGAAGGCAAACAAAGAAACAAAAATCATAATTGTAAACAACCATGAAATTTGAGGGTTTGCCTTCCTTCTAATCCAAGCTTAAGTAATGCTAATGTCTGTCCTATTCCTCCTTCAGCCCTAACAAAGCATAAATAAACAATTAATTGTAGTCAAAAAGTGGGAGGGAAAAATAACTTTTAACTTCAGTCAGAGATATTGTATTTTAAATATACTATTTCCCAGGCTTCCTTCACACAAAGACAATAGCCCACTGTGAAGTGGGACAGAGCTCAGAGATTATTGTATTTAGTAACTGGCATCCAGGAGACGTTATTGTTGTGTGAAACTATATTTGTTTTCTAATTAAATCATAATTTTAATATCTTTGATGATTTCCATAGAGTTCATATCTATCTCACTTCAAGTCAACCTTCAAATTCTGAGGAAAAATTGATTAATTCCATAAAATATATTATGCTCACCAAAAACAAGCAAGCAGTACCTATCAAGATATCCATTAAGAAGTAAATATTAACAGAGGAGAAAGGTGCTGGACAAGAAGAATGGACTGTTACTCTGCTTCTACCACAACCAACACAGTGTGGGTATTAATCAGCAAGGTTTGGTTATATTTTTGTGTTTATTTATTACTTTCTTTTTAACAGAAAAGCTAACCACCACCACCCCCCCCCCCCCCCACTACATTCATTAATGTTCTTAAAACATATTTAATATGGGTAATTTCTGTAATCCATTTTCTTCTCTTTTCTAGGAGTTATGCAATGTCCAGTGTTTAGGGAGGAATTCTTGTAGTCTTGAATGAGTTTTCAGGCATGAACTGTATTGTTCACACAGTCTATACATTTGCTCTAGAGAGCAAGCCTGGAAACATTTCATTATAGTGCTGCACATGCAATTATGTGGTGGGAACATGATAACACAAAACTGGCAAACAGCCAAAAAATCTTTCTGAGTCAAAAATTAAAAAATTATTAAGATATGAGATGCACACTGTTGAGTTCAACATTTTGCTTTCCCTCCCCCAGTTAGGCCCTGTCATGAACTGTTCCATCACTTCCCCTTTAGTCTAAGTCATTTAAAGCCCTTGGTATGAGAGAGCAGAAACTCCATCCTTTTACCCTGGTAGCTGACCACATTGCTGAAATTTAGAGTACCAGCTTTGTGAAGTCAACTGTACCCAAAAAACCTGAAGATACATGGTGAACAAGATTAATAACTTCAGAAGCTCACCCAATGGGGAATTTCCTTCTTTCTGCCTTTGCACTGTGAAGTGGAAGAGTTCCAGAAAACTCAAGATGTAAAAGGGATGATATCATACAGCAAAATCTCTGTATTGTTACCAACACTGAGCCTGTCTTACATCAGCGAAGGCTTACTCCTGAAGAGGCACGTGTGCCCTTAGGAGTGGTTTGGAAGGACAATTTAATTTTAAAATCCAAGCATTTACATTCTCAAGCTCTGTCCTTTGATCACTTGGGACCTTACCCAAAGACCATTGAACTCTCAGAGAGTTTCAGCTGGTTGACTTCAGAGGGCTTTGGATCAGAAGATCCTGGAGCTCTTGAAAGAAAACTGAAAAAGTCTGTCTAACACCACCACATAAAATAAACAAGAACAGAATAGGACAAAAAGGGGAGAAAGGAATTCCAGAGGTACACTCTTTAAATATCTGATGGACTAAAGAACATGTGACAGATGGATACCGCATACTTTCAGAAAAATTTACAGTAACAAGCACAATGCCATTTACATTTATCTCCCTATCAACTGCAGACCCATGTGTACCCCTCAGAAAATGTTACCCTGTTTGGTTAATTTTTTTAAGAAAATAATATTAATTGGGATTTCTATCTGCAATATCCACCCACATGGGATATAGAGGGTGTGATAACTATCCTGACCCCTTCACTCTCAGAGACTTTTACAGTTTCTTTGTCTGCCAGAAGCCTTCTCCTGGCAGCGGGGAGGTCACAGCGCTGCTCTCAACCCACAGGAAGGCCCTGCATTTGGCCATTTAGACCAGAAAATTATCTCTTCAGCTCTCTCTGAACACTGTTTCCCTCAGAAAAATCCACAATCTTCTGAAACTTTACCACGTCCACCAAGAAACATTTCTGCCATTCAGTCTCCCTGCTGTCTCTGAGACAGCAAAGACAAAATGATCTGTGTTACAGCCAGGACTAAGAGTCAAGTTCAGGTCTAAATACACTCTTTGCATTTCTGAGCCTCTTTCAGGCCCTTGGCACTACCAGCATGTATTTACTGTGGTCGGGTAAACGGAGCAGAGAACTCAGCATATGGGAGCGATTTAAACTGTGTCATTAGCACATGGCAGGGGGCAGGGCTTCACTTGGATTGTTCACACATACCACACAAATTCTTTAAACAAATAAAGAGTTGTGCAGTGAGGGGAGGGGACCCAAATTTTCCATGCTCTCCCTCTCTGGTTTGGAGGGCTGGCTTTTTTCCCCCACAATGTGATACCCAGTCTGTCAGAAACTCTGCTCACACTGCCCACGTTTCAGGGAGGTTTTGGCAATGCACAAGCAGCTCTAGAACCCTACTGTGGGCACAGAAACATAATGTGATGTATTTCTTAAAAGATGCAGTCACCATTTCATTTGCAATATATTAACCCTTTGTGCTTATGAATTCTTCACAGAAACAGGTACTGTAGTGAGCAGAGCCCCAGGAAGAGGCTGGAAGCACAGATACCACATTAGGCTGGAGAAAACCTTTCCCTTTTTAAAAATTTAGTAATGAATTTTTGTGTAGTTGCACAACGAAATGCAGCTCAAAAGTATTTGTCAAAGCTCAAGATGACACATCAAGCCATTAATAAATGTGTGCCCTCACCTCTCTGCTGGTACATGGTACACTGCAGGCTGCTGTGCTCTGATGCTAGCAGCACTCACCTTAGCTGTGACCTTACATTCAAGGACAGAAATGAAACCAAAAGGAGAGGGACAGCACTGGAAGAGGGTGACATACATGAAGGTGATTTTATACAGTTTAATCAGACATGATTTTTGATTCAATCTAATTTGTCAGATTTTTAATATGGTGCTAGTCTGTAGCACACATCTAATATGGATTAAAATTAGTAAGTACTTTGCCTATGTATTTTATAATACGTAGGTAAAGAAAATTCCCTCTCTTTTGCTTTTAGGCCAAGTTATTCTGGATTAACTTTACTCATCAAAAGATACAAATATTTCTCCACTGAGCTCCCCAACAACCCCTCAGTGTCCAAGACCCATTGATTTCAGTGGTCCTTTTGAAATATCAGCTGTATTATCCTGAAATATTAAACTGCAGTAAAAATTAAAGGTGATGGCTTCATTCAGATCTGTGTCAGGAAAAGGATAAAAACCTGGGGACCTGAGAAGGCCAGGTGTGCCTAGAGAAACAGAAGGCAAAGATGATCTGAAACAGTTTGGGTCTTCTGCTCAGCCCCTTTTCCTTTAAAACCTTCCCTGCGCAGGCAGCAGCAACAGGCCCTGCCTAACAGCAGAAGATGACAATCCCACAAGGATTTGGGGTAGAATAAAAGAAGTACCTGGAAATGTATATGTCTCCCAGATCTGCAGCATGTAAGAGAATTGATTTACTGTCCCAGCAGCTCATGGAGGAGGAAGAGTTATTGCTCAGACAGGGAACTGGAGCAGAAAGAGGAGTGACTTCCTTACAACCCCACAGGAAACACACTCTATTTAAGCAGACTGCAGCATCACATTCCGTTGCCAGGTTAATTTTACAGGAAGATTAGAAGTTTAGCAGCTCCCACAATTGTTTGCAGCAGCAGCAGCCTACACCTTGTTCCCACAGTTCTGTCCCAGCTGAAAGACAGGTAAACATAAAGGATCTGAAGAACTTTCCAAAGATGCAGGCATGGTCAGCTGTCAAAGCCCACCAGTGAAAATGAAATGTTTTCCAAGGTCTCAACAATACACATGGAGTTGGAGCACAAGAGGACTGGGGGAATTTAGAGTTTGGCAGATATGAGGTAGGGAAGGAGAAATTAATGTTTCTGAACAGATCTAATTCCTGATGGATTTTTAAAACTGGAATTCAATCCACATTTCTTTACAGAATTAACACCATCCTGCATAGATTCACAGATAATAGGTAGATTTTCCTTCAGTATTAACAGATGGGAGATTACCATCAGCTTTTCATCCTCCTCCCCATTCCTACCTCGGTATTCCAGCCACTGTCAGTAAGAAGACTTGTCCATTTTTAGAAAATATCACCTGAAAAATCCGGAGGGGAAGGAGTTGAGAACACAATGACAGGAAGAGAATGAAGAGCACAGTGGTGTATTTAAAGACTTACTTGTGATCCCCTAGTGCCACCTTTGGTTGAAGCTCACCAAGTACGAACAAGCTTACAGTCATTCCCAGGAGAGAATGAAGTTTCATTTGCTTTATGTCATTTGCAGGAAGCCAGTTCTCCTGGATTCCTTGTCTTTTTTCAGGAGAAAATCAAACACTGAATTTTTCTGCTATAGTGACTGAACTGTATCTCCTATTCCCCTGCTGTTTCTGAAGTGCCCCCAGAAGTGTTGGCTGGAAGAGGCTCACCTGATTTTTGTGACAGCATTTCCATGTAGCATGGGGAAAAGGTACACGCATGGAACCTGCTTTGTGAGCTTCACTCAGTAATGCCTGAAAAAGGAGAAAAAAGGACCAAAAAAACCCTTCTGCTGTTTCAGTGACCAGACACTCCCTGTGGATTTTTCTGTGTTCTAGTCCATCCTTACAGCCACAAGCCTGTTGGGAGGGATGTGTTAAAAGCAGAAGATTGGAGGTGAGGATTATAAAATACAGTCAGCACCCTTGCAGCTGGGAGTGACCCTTGCTAAACCAGTAGAGCAGTGATCTCCAGCATGGCCAAGTGAAATGGTACCTCTACAACCTTGGTGTGTCTCTCTCCATCTCCCCTGCCTAGGTGCTGCTCCGGGATCCCCCACCCAGCGAGGTGACAGAAATACATTCACTGTCTGTGTTTTAGCCATGAGCTTGGAGCTGTCCCAGCTGCTGCTCTGTGCTGACTCTCACAAGGCCAACACTCAGAGCATGTAAAATGCTCCAGGAAAGTCAATGGAACAACTTTAGCAGAGTTTCAGCAATTTGCTGTTGCCAAGAATTAGGCCCAGGAGCATAACAAAGACAGTGGTTTAAAGCCATTAATAAGAGTGCACTTCCACCACCTCGTGCTGTAGTGGTGACTGACTGAAAGCCATTCCAAACACACATGTAGGTGGTCTGCTCCAGGATGCAGAAAGCAGAGAAGAAAGGGAATTGAAAAGAAAAATTAAATAGGTTGATATAGATGTACCTATAGATAGGACAAATATGGTACATAAAAACATATGCAGATAAGTGTGTGTCTGTATATATTTATGCATACTTGCAAATGCACCCACGTGGATTGGTGTAAGTACAAATATATGTATACACTTGCAAACACATTATACACAGGAGCTGTATACTCTTGTTTCAACAGGACATAAAAGGCTAAATTATAAAGCAAGCCAAAAGCTTTCTAGTACACAAAAGTTACCCCTTGAAATATCAAGCAAAACAGTCATCAAGAAGCTCATGGACCTGCCAGCTGTCTTTCAAAGCTTCAAGTGAACAACTGCTGAAAGAGGCCCTTTAGGCTTCCTTCCCTGCTGAGAATCAGACAAACCTCAGGTCTAGAAAGCTCCAGTAGTCAAAATGTTCTTCTGTAGTGGAAGTGTTGCACCACTGAAACAAATGGATTTACTTCCCTGCTAGTACAATTTAGGGAGAATTCACTTTTGCAGGGTTGTTATCCACCCTGTGTTGCCAGAAACCAATTTGTGGTTTTTTGCAAGAATAGTCATTGCACCATGGGGTTTTCAGACAGGGTTAAAGAGTCAAGCAACAGCTCCTCATCTTTCTTCTTCTGATCCTCCTCTTAGCATTTTTAATCCCATAGTGAGGAAGAGGAAGTGGAGCAGAAAAAAGAAGTATTTTTTTACTACTAATGTATAGCAGAATGTCATTTGCAGAATGTATTACCTGTAAATTAGCATAAATGGGATAGCACTATTCCAGGTATGCCTTTTTACATCCTGAGAGAAACAACTTTGCCACCATTTTAGCTCCTGACAACTTTTCTTTCCATTCCCAGACTGTTGTCCTTCGCTTTCCCTTCTCTGGAGGCAGCAGTTCCATTGTTCCTGGTGCCTCACACAGCTCACATCCACTTGCTTCCATCTGTTCTCATTCTTACACAGCACTTCTGCAAAATGTATCCTAAAGAAGCCTCAGGCTATTTTACTCGGTGCCCTAGTAATGATGTTCTCTTATGTGAGCACTTGAGAAAGATGACAGGTTGACTCTAATCTACTCCACACAGGTGCCATTTGAATTTTAATTAGCCCTGGCTAAAAATTCTACTTTCAGGCCATCCTTCTTTATATTTGAATTTAAGATGACAAATTTCATATGAGGAGATTCATTCCTAGTGACTGTAGACAGCTAATAGAGACATCTAAGTTAGGATCCTAATCAGCAAAAGGAGCAGAGTATTTATTTCTCTCCAGAGACTGTGAGCAGGGCTCAGTTAGGGGCCTGAAGCTGACTCAGGAGAACCCAGGCTGTATTCTCTGCTTCTCATTTGTCCAGGAAGAATCCTGCTCAGGAAGTGTTGTCCCCTCAGAAGGAGTTCTTGGGGAAAATGGAGCTTGAAGAGGACACTGGTGCTGTCCTGATGGATGGGATGTCACCTTTTTATGGTCAGCTGTAGAGTGCTACCTTTGTCTCACCATCCTCAAGTTCCCACAAATACAGGAACAGAGCAGGGAATACAGAGAAGCACAGCCTGCAGTGCCAGTAAAGCCCAGGGCAATTCAGATACCATAAAACATCTTATTTCCCTCTCAGCCATAGCCACTCCAAGGCACCTTGCACAGACTGTAGCCCTGCAAAATGTGATCATATTCAGAGTTGAAATGCAGCTGAAATGCAATGTAACTATTGTCTGCTTCATCTTAGGGAAGAATTTAGGAACTTCTATTTCTTTTAAAGTTTATATTAAAAGTAATGCTATTTCTGTTAATTATTCCAGCACTCTAGTATTAAGTTTCCAGTTGTCACTGCTAGATCCTGTATATGAAATACAAGCAGAGGGGGAGGAAAGAATTAAACCAGCTTATAATAATTGATATTTCCAGACTATAATCTTGGCATCTCTTTAAATCCATTTATAATTGTTTGCTACCCGTTCCTGAATATGAATAGGTTGTTTCACCCGTGAAGGGTGAGTGCTAAGTTCATTCCCTGGTTATGAAAGATCCATAACTCACAAAGGCTGCAAGGCCAGAGCAAGTGGCAAAGATTTGTCTTTTTTTTTCTCTCCACGCAAGTCAAAGAATCATAACCCCCCTTTATGTATGAAACAGTCTATTTGTTCTTCTTTGCTGTAATTCTTCTAAATTAAGTTTTTAAAAAAGGACAAAACCCTGGCATCAGATAGTAAACAGAAGGCTGGTGCTGGAAAATTAGTACTTTGGGGCTTGTTGGATAAGCCAAAAACAATTTAAAAAATTTTAAAATATTGTGTTGCCAACATTATTTGGGTTTTTCTTTGGGGCATATTTTCACCACAGTGAATAGCAAAAGTAATATTGAAGGAAATGTTTTGTTTGATTAGACATTAAATACATTGTTTCATTTGGCATCATATTTATCATTTAATTTTCAAAAAAACTAAATTTTAATCCAACATTCTATTTTAATGACTTGGTGTACATAGGAGATAAAGAGAAACGAAGCTAAGATTTGAAAGCACAGCAATGTGAATATCAAAGGACATCTGAGCACTGGCACAATCATGGAAGGGGAAATAAGCACAGGTGTAAAAAAGAACATTAGAAAGGATATTAATGCAGAAAGTCAGCGACACAGAACAGGTTCCATGCTTGAGTTTGAGGCCATACTTCCTACCCTGACTCTTTGGGCAGCTCCACAGTAACCCAGCACAAAGCGCCACATCAATTTACAAGACTTACCCAGGGATGCTGGAGGATATCCAGCCCCAGTCCAGGACAGAGCACTGTCCTGTCCCCACGGTCGTCTGGGAACTCCCAGCAGAAACACTCTCAGCTGATAGTGCAGACAGCTTCCTGCACAAGCACAGTCCTCTGAAAAGAACTACATGGAAATTCCACCCCTGCAGTAAAAATCAGAGGCAGACATTGAATTGTACTTACCAGACACTTCTGACTTTGCATTCTACCTAATAATCCACTTCTGCTAGAAGTATTTTGAACATGTCAAACATCCGAGAGCTGCAAGACACATTTATTTTGTCACTCTTAACAGGTTTCCTCCTCCTCTCTGCTCCAGCCTTTCTCTCCCCATGCTGCTTTGGACCCAAATGCTGAACCCAAAAGACTGAGTGCTGGGTTTAAAAATCAATATTATGTCACTCTGCAGAGCTAGAAATGGGAGCCTTTCCCTCCAGTGATTAAATGTTGCCGGCCTCCCCATGGGTTTCAGTGTGTTTGTTTCCAGCCCTGAAGGTTTCAGGATTGTAAAGAAGTGACATTTTAACTGTTCTTACAGGAAATGCATATTTCTCATACAAACAGGTTTTAAAACCTCGGGGAGCATATCCTGAAAGGACATACATGGCTTCTACAGCACAATAAAGTGGTTACTGTTAATTGCACTGTCAGCTGTACACATCAACCAGGTCACCTGCTCCCTTCATCTGGCAGAGATGGGTACTGGCATTGGAAAACATCACAGGTGATTTCCTTGCAGTGCTTCACAGACACATAAGTGTTCCCATAAAATATTAAATATTTGTCAAATAGTTTACTTCCCAAATAGTCTATTAGATGTAGCAATGGAATGCAAATTCTTTTGCCAGTAACAACACTGAAAAGAGCATTGGCAAATCTGAAACCTGCATTTCCTCTTTATTATTTCATCTTCTGTTGCCAGTTCATCATTAGTAACTTTGGAAAGCTTTTACACTTTAGATGAAGTATCTTTGTCTAATTCTTGCTCATAAGTAGTTGTGGAATTTAATAATAGGAGTAGAAAAACATGAAATTTTCAATTATTAGAAAGATACTAAAAAAGAAAAATATTAGAAAAATATTTTTACTATCTTTTATGCTCAGTACACAGCAGAACATTGGTAGCACAAGCAAACAGCTCTCAACTCAGCACAGTTTTTCTATGTGCAACAGAATAAAACTTAGTTTCTTATAGTGAAATAATTTTCTTTATTAAAGGGTTGTGTCCTTTACTGCTGCCAAAGAAAATATCAAATAGATGAACTCTTTCTGCTCTCTTATCCCTGGGCAATAATTTGTGTTTCTTTCCTCTACCTAGCTACTGGTTTCCAAATTCTAAACCACTACTACAGCTAAGTGGAATTCAAACATGCATTACTACAAATAAAATAAAAATGTTTTGCTATAAATCTCTTTCATCTGCCTTCAGCTTCAAAGGACTTGGAGTTGGACTGGTTTTACCCTCAGTTCCCAGAAGTAATTGAGATCTGTAAGTGCCCTTCAATTCCTATAATGCATTTATATTAAAATTATACTAGATCTCAGGTTGCTCTGTGGAAATGTTTTAGAGCTGATATAACAAACATCAGCCCAGGCAGTAAGCAAAATCCATCCTTTTCTGTTGCTCACTGCTGCATGCAGCAAAAATGAGAAAAATATAAAAGTAAGATATAACATTTCAAAATTCTATAATTTAAGCAACTTTTATGCTTCTACCTACTATTATTATTGTAATTAAATATTTGTCTGATCTAGATATTAAGGTTGAATTTTTGCTTTATTCTGAACCAACTCAGATTGTTAGGTTGAGCTAATTTTCTATTCATAATTACCAAAGGAAAAAAAAGACAAAAAAACAAAGAACTCAAACATACCTTGCAAGATATTTTGGAAGTTTTCCCAATTAGTCAAGGATTTCCTCAAGATAAATATTCAGTGCTATCAAAAAGGAGAACATGCATAGGATTTGTACATATGTATGTATCACATATAGAATGTGAATTTTTGAGTGTCTGTGACCATATTATTTCAAAAGCCTGCTGAGATTTTGGGGAAAAAATTTTGCATTGTAATTTCTGTATTTATTTATTTTTGTTATTTCAACATGAATTAAAAATAACAATTTAGAATTACAGAGCCCCTATTTTTTTGGAAGACTCAGCTCTAAAAAAAATTAGAGTCATTCTAGATGCCCACTGTGAAAGCTCCCTATTTATCTCAGCAAACTGTAGTGGAAATGACCATATGAAAAGGTAATTATAATTTTTACTTTCTTGAAATAATAAACAGGAATGTGTTATTTCCTATGAAATAAAAATATTGTAAGCATTTTTATTAGTAAAAAACCTCCAAAGATGTAAGCATGGGTGTGAAACAAGGTGTTCAACATTTCCATTCTTCCCTGCAGAATGGATTTCTGAGTAAAATATTTTTCAAAGTTACACCAGATATCAATGATATCAGGCTTAGGTCCTAGAGCTGTAGGCTACCATGCCTTTTACAGAATGAAAATTATTGTTATCTGTGTGTACTGGGAAGAATTAGGAGTCTCAATTTACTTCAGGCACTGCTTGCCAGACTTCCAGCATTCAGAGTGCAATATTTTTTAGGTGACACATTTTCAGCTTGTGGGTTTGAAGAAACAGATACCTCAGGTGAACAGGCTCAAAAAGTAGAGCACACCTTTCCATCTCATTAGAGGGCTGTATTTCTGAATCCAAACACGTCTTCCTTCTGTCATGCCTCTTCTTAGGATAAATATCCACATTCCAGTCATAGTGAGACAAACAGTTCGTGTGATTTTATTCAGATCGAAGTTCCATCTATAAGCAGCACTTTCTTATGAGAATGTTTAATTGTTCAAGAGCCATCTGAGACATGAATGTGATGAACAAATGACAGGAAAAGGTTTTCTGTTAGTATATAACCACAATAATTAAGAGTTAACTATGTCTAATTTTCTTCCAAGCATTTCCAGCTGTTTTGCTGAAAGAAGCAAATAAAGATGTAAACATGAAAATTTCTTCAGCAGTCTTGTCAGGACTTGGCATTTCTTATTTTTCTCCTTACCATTTATGAACAAAATTACATTTGTAAAAGTAATGAATTAATTTAACACTCAACATCCACATTCTGAAGACTGAATTCTCTCAGGCCCCCTGCACCACCACATTGACTGACACTGTGTCCAGCAGCACCGAGCAGCCAGTTGGGCTCTTTAATTAGGCACTAAATATCCCTGGGTCTGGTTGTGTCAGGATTAGAGGGCTGAGGCTGGATATTCCTCCCATCATGTCACACACAGAGCCACGCTGCTCAGCTGTCACTGAGCTGTACCTGCACACAGCCCAGCTGGATGAACCAATTCCATGTCAACATTACCAAGCAAATCCATCCTCACTGGTTTGTGCACAGCACTGAGTCTCAGTTCATATGAGATGTATTTCTTATTATTTCCTAAGAATGCACATTTTTAATTACCTCAGATCATGTTTTCTACACTACTTTACCAAAAGGTCCTTGTCTGAATTGCATCTGCCCCTCACGCTTAGCACTGCTTTACTTTTGATTTATATTCACATGATTACTGTTATGATTTTATATACACATATATAAAGCATAAATGTTTTACCAGCATAAACAGCACCATTACATGCTATATTTATTACACGAGACACTCCATAATTGATTGCTAAATGCTACATAGTTAAATTTTCCTTTCCTTGAACAGAATCATGACATTCAAATATAGATTTAAAAATAGAGTGCTGCCAATGGCAGTATTTATTTAAATAAATACTGCACAGCACAAAATACTTATTGCTGTCATCAGCTGCAGTTTACTTTTATTTAAGGCTGCTTAAGCTTGTTTTTAAAAATATAAGCAGTTTTAAAGGAATTAACTAATTTCCCAAAGGTTGTTCCCACACCAGCCATGACAATATTAAGCGTAAAATATCTTAAAAGGATTTTACAAGAATTTTTTATCACTGAAAAGTAATTTTGGGCTGTTATTGTGGTAATCTGGATAGCAAACACATGCCAACATACCAACATACCAACATGTCCACTCATAATGTATGTACGTTTAATTTCAATCTAAATTCTGTACTTTTTTCAGAACAAGGAATTGTGAAAACACAAAGAATTTAATTCAATCCTATATTGTAATTTTGATATCACAAGATATTTGTAGACACAAACTCAGAAAAGGCTATTTGTGCCTTAATTATTATTAGCATATAGTAAGATATCACTTGATGCTTGTAAGTAGGAACATGTCACAATTTGTGCAATTGCTAAGGTATATACAAAAAGGGAATTTCCATGTGATCCAAGCACTTCCTTTCTAAATTCTTTACTGTATATTCTGAAAATCCCATATTATTGCTTATTAAGGAATGCTGTAGCATTGCCAGAGGTGGTAGCTGCACTGAAGAATTGTTTATGTAGTGCATGAAATTAATGTAAAGGTTTCCTAAGAGAATACTCATCACTGGATTGTTTAGCTTGTTGTAATGATTCTAAAGGGTATTGAAACAAAGAAAGGAAAGTGTTTGTTTCATTTTGTTTTGCTTTTCTATAAAAAGGGGGGAGGGATGAGAGTTACATTAATTACTTGAGATTTGGTATATGAAATTTATTTTCTGAACTGCTGTGCAGTTTTTAAAGTTAATTGTGCCATAAATCAAAACTGCATTATACATTTAAAATGTCTGAATATGCTCTGAGTGCAGACTCTAAAGGAAGTTTTTCAAAATGTATATGCTGAGCCAGATCTATGAATTGATCCCATTTCTCTAAAGATTAGTTTAGTTAAAGGCATGCTTTTTAGTTTGTCTGCTAAATCTTGTCAGAAAAACGAAATGATATCTGTATTGTACAGATCCCAATTAATGCTTCCCAGATATAAAGAAGGATTAGTTTTAAATTGCCTGTGCAGATTTTGTATCATCATTTGAGTCCTCTTGCTGAAGGTTGCTGTACAGATGCTACACTAGAATACACCCAGTTATTACCCTGTGAAAAGGTGGGGAAGTGCAGGGAGAGAAAGCAGCAAACAAGCGATGATTTGGAATCAGCATGCCTGACATCCGACACAGCTGAGCACCCAAAGCTCACTTGTGGAATTACCCTGATCATGCAGCATGGGAATTTCTAGTTGGACATCCCAACCATTCTGAACTATTTTAAAATAACTTTCCCTCTTGAGAAGCAGAGATTCAGTCATCAATATTCATTTCTTTCAAAGACAAAACTCTGTCCTTGTTTCCTGAATGATCCCCTTTGAAAGAAGAGGGAATAAATATCCTGTCTGAGAGACCCACACCAATCAATGTCCTAATTAGTTAGGATTCTTCCATTGAAAATGATTTTTTACTTTAGAAATGTCATTTCTTTAAAAATCAAAGCTTCTCTGCAGAAGTGCATTGCTTTCAAATAATTAAGGTCTGGCACGAATTAACTCAGGGCCTGTGATTAGCTGAGGGCCTAATGATTAAGGCACTTCCTGAGGATGTGGAAGATCCTGGTTCAAACCGAGCCTGCCTGATTCAGACCAGGAATTCAAACCCCACAATCTCTCACGTTCCCAGCAAATACTTCACCTTTTGCTCTGGCAAGTCAGCCCCTCCTTTATCAAACATCTCTTTACACAGACAGATCAACAAAAACAGCAAATGCTTTGGGAGATTCATCCCCAGCCTCCTGCAGGCAACAACAGTGCACTGACTGGGGCGTCCATGCAGCACATGGATATGCAAGGCTGAGACACCATTCAGCTGCCCAGTTAGGGGACTCCAGTGCCATTTCAAACACCTCAGTGTGAGCCATCTCTTCTGCAGGTGTGACAGAGAGAACTGCAGGCCTGGAAGATGACTGTGCCCAAATGAGAGAGTTTAAGGCATCTCCAATGGCTGTGTTTAGTCAGGTAAATCCCTCACATGTAAACGGCCAAGCCAAAAGCTTGAATATTCATTGCCAAAGTCTTCTGTGAAAAAATAAGTTGGCTGAATGATACCAGCTGCTCTGAATGAGCCTTCTCTCAAATCTTAGTAAGTCTCAGTTAAATTTTAGATAGATTTTTTTAAGGTCAATAATTTTCTGCCATACAAGAGCTATCAGTCTGCAAAGTTAAGCAAGTCTGAGATAAGTGCTCAGGGTGTCTCCCTTTGTATAGACAAGAAGTGAGGTTAATAGCAACACTCTATTTTCCAACATAAGCTACTAAATATTGTCAAGATAGTTCTAAGGGAGAAATCAATCCTATACCCTGTAGGTATGTAAGTCTTGCAGTCTACCCAAAACTGAAACACATCTGGTTTACCAAGTCAGGCTGCATGTGTGCACTAATAATAGCTGTGTTTCACTGTCTGATTGGCATCTACACTGTTTCCTCCAGGAGAAAATTACCTAAAACAGCGTGTCCTTGAGGACAAAACTGCTGCAGGCTCGCTATGGGAATCCTATGGTATAGTTTACTACCATTTGTGTCATTCTATTTAATTTGCTATTTCTTCCTTACACCATGTGGGTAATAATCACAGCAAATTGATTCCCATGAGCTCCTTGGACAATTAAAGCTATTTGGTTATTGCCACCTGCCTGCTGTTTCCATTAATGCAATTTTCAGGACTTTTTTTCCTTCCTACTTCTCACCCCAGTAAATTCTTTGCCCAGTCTTGACACATTGCTGTGCTGCAATTAGAGTTAAAATGCTATGGAAGACATCTGTCCCTGAATCCAATCAGTCACACTTCCAAATATTGCTTTGTCATATGCAAATTTAGTTTTGAGAATTTATGAAATTTAGGGGGTTTTTAATACACAGTCTAAGGGAAACATACATTACTGATATACTATTTTTAATCAGATACTGGATAGCTTGGCTATTATTTCTGTAACCGTTTTATGTTCATTATATTTGTGATATTTACTAAATTGACTGTTATGTTCTAACTTCCCTATTAAATACATGTATGAGAGCGGAAAATATGTGCTGTATTTAGCTTTGTATGTGTGTTTTTCCTGTTTGTCATGTCTTTAAGCTTTTCCTTCTTGGAATGTTTGGCTTTGCTCCTCTATTGCCCTGGTTCACTATCAGCCTTTTCAGATCTGCATTCTCAAATAAGCAATGTGCCTTGTGTTGTGATCTCTCTCTTTCCAAGATCAAACTGGCCACTGACTTTTGTGAAGAAGAAAGGCAAAAAAGCAGGATAAGGTCATGGATCATAGAAGTAAAGATGAAAAAGAGGAAGAATGAAATGAAAGACCTCAATCCCAGTTCTGTCAAGGAAAATTGAAGTTGTGCTTTATAGAGCAGCTAGAACAAGAGGGAATCTTAAACTGATTTCAGCTTTTAAAAATGCAGTCAAATGGAACTAGATTTCCTTGTTAACCTCCCTTAACTGCTACAGTCAGATCACAGAATATTCTGAGTTGGAGGGCACATATTCACAGCCATGGTTCTTCACACCAAATCACCAAGGTTAAGAGGTTGCAGTGGGATGTACACATTGCAAGAGTCATCCTTGCATTATTCTGATCATCACAAATAACTGATCAACTCACAGACAAGTCCTGATGGACTCACTAACTCCTCACTGAACAAATACAAGTTTATAGCGTTCTTCACATGGCAGGTGGCAATGAGAAAAAAAAAAAAACACCTATGAAAAATAGCCTTGATTTTACTCATTACTATTACTCTTTTTTCAGTCAGTCAAATTTGTACATTAAGATATTTAGACACACAGCCTAAGCACAAATGTGGATCCAAGTTAGCAACTCACAAACTGAATGTGCATGTAGGAAACAAATTGGATCAGCAACAGAGAGAACAGACATCGAGTCAATTCCAGCTTTGTCCCCCAACAAACATGGCAGAGACATGGTGAGCAAAAGCAGCAGAAGTCATCAAAAAAAGCCCTAATTTAGGAACTCGGTTTTAAAAATTTTCCTTTGATTATCTATCTAATCTTCCACTAGATCTTAAACACCAGGGTAGAATTTCCAGTCTTTGCAGATCATTTAAAAGCTTAAGGGATTGTTAAACCAGTCATTTAAAATGACATTTTCATTGTACAAATATTTGTCTATTAAATAGGCTGTATGGCACAGGACCTGATCAGCCTTGGCAGTATTACAGGTTCTTCATACACTGCAAACCCCACTGTTTCCTCATAAAGCTGTCAAGCCTTGCTTTAATGAAACATATATAAACTCAATGATGTTAGCCATGTCTTGGCAAGTTAATTCATTTTGGTTTTTTCCTGTTGAGTTTCTCCTATTAGGGCTTTTATCAATTTATCATTTAGGAGCACCACAGCAGATCGCTTGCCGGCACTGGAATACAAAATTGAAGAATAAGTTTAATTTTCAAACAGCCAAAATATTTAGATATATAAAAATACCTCTTGATTGACCATTATTATATTCATTTACAGACAATGAAAAATTAGGGAGCTTTATTAAGAACTGTCTCCAAATTGACCCTAACCTCTTCTCGAGTCTTCCTACTGTCCCATGAATTGTTCCCTGCTCTGTGCTACTTCATTTATAATTACAGCCAAAGGATTTCAGTTCACATGCACATCACAGTGTCAGGGCCTGAATTATTCAGAAGATAAAAACATATTTCACAGAATGGTTTCAGTTGGAAAAGACCTCTGAGATCACTGAGTCCAACGATTCCCCCAGCCCTGCTGAGCCCACCTCTAAACCACAACCCCAAGTGCCACATCCACATATCTTTTAAACCCCTCCAGGAATGGCAACTTGACCACAGCCCTGGGCAGCTTGTTCCAGTGCCTGACAACACTGCCAGTGAAGAAGTTTTCCCCAATATCCAATGTAAAGCTCCCCGGCACAGCTTGAGTGCTATCTCTTGTCACTCAGGAGGAGACCAACCCCCACTGCTCTATACCTGCTCGTATTTTCAGGAAACAGTGGAAACATGAATTGAAGAAATCAGGTTTGTTCATTTGAGAAATATAAATATACAATGTTTTCAAGTGTACAACGAAAACCTTAAAATTTGTCCAGTGAATTTATGATGAATGCATTAAATTTCCTTGAAGATTCTGAAGAGACACATTTAAATATCTGAGGTAAACAGTCTATTCCCAGAAGAATTTGTAAGAGCAGTGAAAAGGCAGAAATGACCCAATGCATTAATTCTGTCAAGTTGTTTACCCAGTTCCATTTACAATTCTAGTTCAGTTTATTTATCTCTATAGAGAGTTCTGAATTAAAGAGACAAATTTTGTCCAAAAAGGAGTTTGCATGTAATCACATTGGATTTTTTTTTCTTTTTCCTCTTTTTTTTTTCTGTTGGCCCATATGAACAAATGACAACTACTCCACACAGGACAAAAAGAAGACAGAGCAAGGAAAACAAAATGGGGCAGCCTGTGTGCTCCAATGCTGCAGGTATCAGGGAAGAGGGGCATAACCAGAAGTGAGGTTCAGAGAGAAAGCTGCTAGAACTGATCTTATTTTTCTGCCAGAAGCATGACTGAGTGAAGGAAAAAAAAAAAAAAATCAGAGTTAGCAATAAACCTTCCCTCATTTTCCATTACCCTTCAGGAGATTACTTTGATGGGAATTAGAAAGCCCCCTGCAGGAAACTCTTTAGTTCTTGTTGAGTCTTTGCACAGCATGTTTGTTGGAATGGAAAGCTTGTGTTTGATGTTGTTCATCACTGTTGCTGCTGATTTTCTGAAGTTAGGAGACATCAGTCTGTTTGCACCCCTTTTGAGAGTTGCCAACGTGAAGATTTCACATGAGTTCCAAGCCTCTGGCTGCTGTGTTACAGCACAGCCCCTTAGGCAAGCCTTCATGCCAGGCTGAACAAGTTTCACATATCAAATGCACTTTAAGGATCTTCAGTAGGTGAAACTGCTCTTCCTCAAAGTGATAGCATGTGCTTGTGCTAACACTGGTCTAATTGCATTTCTAGATTGTGTTTGAAAATCATCAAGGAAATTTTTCCCCTTTTGGACCTGCTGTTATGACAACTATTACAGTGTCTGCACCCAAAGGGGAATTCTTGCCTTCCAACAGAAACAGGATAGGTTTGTGGATTGTTGTTTATTTGGGTTTTTTACTATTTCCAGGGTCTACAAAACATATGTGTGTGGGTACTCCTGTTACACAGAATAATAATTTGCTACTATAATAGAGTGCTTCACTAAAAATTGAGACACACTTCACATTCTCCTCTCTTTTATTTAATGGTTCATCAGGGTTTTGTTCCCCTAAAATTTGCTGAGGTAAAAGCATAAACCAAGAATGCACTCTGCTATTCCCCTGCCTTTTCCAGTAAATCACACTTTCTCCTGCTGGAGCCATAACAGTGTTTACCTTTTAGTTTTTCCCTCCAACCTTTCCTGTGTGGAGTCAACGGAGTTTTGTTCCCTGACCTCTTCTCCATTTGCTCTTTGGTTATAAGTGTGTTCAAACAAAATCAGTCTCTCTAAGACTGTCATTACAAAACCAACCTTTGCCTCTTTGCTACTTTTACTTCCTTTCACACTTCTGAAAATTACAGAGAGCTGATAAAGTCTGAATCACTTTCATCACTTATCAGAGGTTAAAAAAAATGCACACTTAATAAGGCTTCACCACCTCCCTTGGTTTCCTATTTCTCTCCCTTTACCCAAGCTGCCTTTGTATTAAGTGAAAAACTGCTCTAAACCTGTCCTTTATGTCTACCAGATCCTATTATGTCTACACACAAGGGCAAAACTTCAGTGAATCTGGATCTCTTCCCTTCCTGTCAGGGTCTGCTCTACTGTTGTTACCAAATTTGGTAACTTATCATTGTACACAAAGGCACAGGAGTGATTTCCAGCTGGAAAAGGCTTAGCACATCCCCTCCTGGCATAGGCAGAGGAAGGAAGGCTTTTCTTTAGCACACCTTTATGAAGGCAAGGCCCCAGAGTCCTGGCTGCACATGGAGTTAATTAGGGCCGTGACATTTTTTCTTTAGCACACCTTTATGAAGGCTTTGCCTGCAAGGCCCCAGAGTCCTGGCTGCACATGGAGTTAATTAGGGCCGTGACATCTGTGCCATGTCCAGCCACTGTCCTGACAGAAACATGTGAGCAAAACCCACTAAACATGACCAGCACCTTCAGTTCCCATGCCAAGGAAAATCGGGCTCTCCTTGTGGCTAGTGGCAGATTTTCCTATCCCTTAACCTTTCCCGTGGATGAATTCATACAACATTCCCTGTTAACAGATCAGATTCAATCTCTCTGCTCATCCCTGCTCATAGGCACAGCAATTTCTCTTTTAGCAGCTGTGAATTCAGCGCCTCTTTGATCCACAGTCATCCTTAGCACCTAAATGTTAAGTGGCATTAAGAGTTTCAGTCAAAAGCATCAGTCTTCAGTGGTTTTGTGACCAGCATGTCTCAGGTGTTCAATATTTTTCTGAAGAGGATTTTCAGGTCATGGTTTGCTCTTCCTACTTGTTTTGATCAACTGGGGGGAAAAAGAAACAACCAAACCAGGACATGATTTATTATGTAGGTGGAGGTTACTGTGATTCACCAGATCTATTTGTCTGATCAGTCCTTTCTGTGTATGCCTGGGAAATAAAAGCATTTGTGATCAGATAGGTATTACCACCATTATTTATATTAACACAAATAAAATGCTACACACAACACCACAGACCCCCCATGGACACACACTGATTTCACACACATTTTCCACACATTTCTATTGGCTCTGCTTGAGACCACATATTAAAACCCACCAATCTTCCCAGTAGACTGATGAAAGCCTCAGTAAAAACAGCTGCATTTCACATGTGGTTTAACTTAATGTCTCATCCTGAATGTTTAACTCTAGCTGGTAGTGCTGCTTTTTAATATTCACAGTCCTCTTTATCGTCACATTAGAAGCAAGGCATTCAGCCTTGAAAAGCACAGGAGAATACAATGAGGCTAGTAGCACTTCATTTCTGGGGTGTCCAAAATCACTTTTTTATTGCAAGGAACATGAAGAGAAATTCACGTTTGATAACCTGTGAGCACATAAACCAGTTGTATAGGACTGTTAAACAATGTAAACAAACACCAGTCTGTCCACACAGTATTGCCTTTCCATAAATATGAAGCATTTCTAAAAGTAGGTAACATTACATGTTTTTTTTCAGCTTGAGTCTAGCATTAAAAAGAAAAAAAAGTTATGTAAATTCATCTCTCCTCCTGGTTGGGCCTGAAAATAACAGTTATAAAACTATTTACTAGAAACTGGAACTTGCCTTAAAACCAGTAGACATAGGTAACTTAGAGAATCCCTTGGGTGGGTAACAAGGGACTCTTAATTTAGAAGACCCTTTGTTTTGTCCCCTTGAACCTGGGATAAGATTAAAGATCAGTAATAAACTTACACAAACAGCCCACAGTCAGTCATGTGTCTGTCCCTCCTGCATGAATGACTGTCCCAGACACAGACATCAATGCCACCTCTCTTTTATCCTGGAAATGCACTTCAAGCCAGGGAAGCCTTCCCTGCAGGTGACTTCACTGCAAGCCATGCCAGAATCCCACGGCTTGAAAGGTAACCACTTAGTGATGGCACAGTTTGTGTCCATGGTACCGCATGACACACTTTGCCTTGGCTTTCACTTTCAGTAAATCAGTGAGATCAGAGGGAAGATATCACCTTCTGGAACATGCTAATTTTAAGGCTGTATAACACTGCTGAATAGGCTCTCAGGACAATCCATCCTTTACCAAGATCAGTGGCAAAACTCCCTGTGACAGGATTATTGACTCCAGTTTCTTCATCTTGTTAGGAATATAGTTAGTAATTCGTGGAAATAAGTGGTGTATAAAAATATATGTGTATAAAATAAAATGGGGGGGGGGGGGGGGGGAAGAATTCCTTTTCCTCAGGATGGAGAAAAAACCCTAAGCAGGATGAAATCACAAAACCACCACCACATTTGCATCCGAAGATAACTCCAGCTGCACCCAGGACCAGGTGCTGATGGCCCAGACAAGATGCCTATCTGAGGAGACCAGAACCATCAACACCTTGAATCTGAATGCCAGATTCCAGGAATCAGGGAAGCGTATGGTTCTATTCCCGGACGGAGGCTTTGTGCAGCCCAAGCTAGAGAAAGAAACCAACTTGAATATGAAGAACTCAGAAAGAAACAAAGACTTTCTGCCGCAGGCGAAATAAACTGTATAAGAACTGCTACCTCGAAGCAGTTGGTGTGGATGGGGAGGTCAAAGTACCAGCGGGGTGCTTTCCTCACGTTCACCCGTATCACCGACCAGGGGTGATACGCTGTCCGTTTGGGTGGTGGCTGTCGGAACTGTATTATGGTCCCACAATAAATTTTATCTTTCATATTTTTATTAAAATTGGTTGTTTTTCATTTTTCATTTATAACAATCTCTAAGACAATAAGAACTTCAAGCACTTTACAGAAAGCCCTCCTACTCTCTGTTTAGGAGGAGGAATAGAAACCATCAAATTCCTTTCAAGATTCCTGCTATTTTCTCTTCAATCTGAAATGACAGGCCTTATCACTTGGGAGGTTCACTATGCAGGGAGCACTATGTGCCCATTACACCTAATGCTTAAGAGCCTTTCATTTCAAGATGCTGCCAAATGTTTTTCCCCTAATATTGCTAAGAACAGCAGCAAACAGTAAATGTCTGGACTGTGTGCAGATGAGAGGAGTGTAGAATAAGAGGATAAGAAAGCTCTTTCCAGCAGAAGCCTGCAGAGGTACTGACACCAGCTCACAGCACTCCAGTCAAAGACATTCCAAAGAGCAGAGACCAGCTCAGACAAGTCACAAAAATACATTTCATTGCACATTTCTCTATGGCAAATGTAACATTGTAACCCACTGTTACTGGAGGTTTTCTATCCTGCTGCTCACAGATATCACCCATCTTACAGGAATGGTTCGCAAATCCCAAGACAGGAGCAGCTCCAAAGAAAACATTGTACAAACTGAAAACAACAAGCAGATGTCCAGACCACAGAGAAGGCCTCATTTTGAACTTTTCTACTATAGCCTCACTGAGTAGGGAGTGATGTCCATTCACTGAGGTTTGGTTCTTTACCCTTTCTCATGAACTGGTGAGAGCCATACTAGCCAAGCCCCATCTGCTGGGGCATGCTGTGCACCTCCTGGAAAATCTGGTGCTGCAGGGATTCAGAGAGCCCCTTGCAGTGCATCCTGAGCCTCTCTAAAGAGAAAAAGCCACTCTGAGAAGCAGGATTGCTCATTCCTTTTCACTCATGACCTGAGCAGCAGTGGCCACAGGTGTCCCAGTGACTGTCCACCTACAAAGTCTCCAGGCATGGAAGCAGAGAAGGGCAGGAGAATTGGACAGTGTTTTCCCATGACACTCCATGAGCTCCTGAAGCTACAGCTAGGCAATTTCTTGGTTAAGAGCCAACTGACTTTGACAGCATCAAAGGTTTTTTATTCCATTAATTTGCCTAATTGTTTCTGAATGTGCTGTAATTAATAAAGGGAATGGACAACAGGATTGGCAAAAGGTCACTGCTGAAAACTGCCTGAATCCTTGGTGGGCAAAAGAAAAGAATTTAAGAACATTTTTCTCTCTGTCCCCACTCCCCATGTGGAAGGATGGATTAGGTCAGGCTCACTGCATCTTCTCCTCTCTTCCTGTGAAGGTGCATAATAACTAAAGGCAGTCAACCTTACAGCCCAGGAAAAGGCCATGTCTGATTCTCAGCTGATGCATACTTATGCATACTAAAACTAACTCCTGTGGAATTATACAAAGATTGAACCACCCGCATGCCAAGGTCAGAGTTGCCAGCCAGTACCATCAAACCACGAAACCCAATTCCCTGGAAACCAAAAATAGGACAGATCACCCCCTAAACTGTCAAAATTTACTTTACTGCTGTTTCAAAGTGGCAAAGAACAAAGGGGAAAAAGAAAGAAGTGATGTGACTAAGTGTTCCCAGTGGATCTTTGCAAGTAAAAGAAGAAAGGCAAAAAGAGCAAGAGGTCACCAAAGTGCATGTGATTAACATAATCAGTGTAAGAGTGGTGCCAGCAAATTAAAAATAGAGTCCATAAGTCCATAACCCCCAGAAAATGTGCTCAGGGCAATACCAGGAAGAGCCAGAAGGTATGAGATGGGAGACTTTGGGATGAAGCCGAGGCAACATGAGTTTTAGTAACTGAAGAATGTGTGCAAAGAAGTTATGGACACATCCTTCAGCTGGGTTTCAGTCATTAGTAGTCAAACTAAGCATTTAACAGATATTTATGGTATGCAGAGAAAAATTCTAAGGATATTCAAAGTCATTCCCTCTCCCATAACCTTTCCTGCACACTTTCAGTGACAAAAGGATTCATCCATGGACATGGTTGTTCCAGGGAGCTCTTGAAGGACAGGGACTAAATTCCCACTTCAGTGGAAGCAGGGCTGGATTCTCTCAATCCTTCAGGCATTCAGTGAAGCAAAGCTTTGGGATGAAGGACAATTCCAGGCTTGGAAAGAAGGCAAATTTTTTACCAGCAGCATATTTTTTACAGGAGCACACAGCTATATCATGTGAAGTCATGTTTACCATTCAAAACATTTGGAATTAAGCAGGATTGTTGACTGAGCTATTTTCTTTTCTTACCTGTTTCTACCTACCTGCCATTGAGCTATCTGAGGAACACTCTAGTATGTTCCAAGTTTTTTCAAAGTCCTCAAAGCATTGACTTTGTAAACTAGAGTTACTGTAATATTTTAAAATTTTATTAACCTCTATTATAGCCGTTAATTACTTTATACTGAAGAATATGCTTATGTTCTTTGAAACAAATTCTTGAAAATTACCAAAAAGGAATTCTTCAGAAAAATTTAACCTCTGCAGAAATCAATTGCAAAAACAAATTCTAGGGATGGTATGTGAAACAACCCTATCTCTGGTGCCGTTCTCCCTCATCCTTCCTTGAGTAGCAAATCAAAAATCTTTGTGGAAGAGGAAAACAAGTTATCAGATGCCTTCAAAGAACTATTAAAAATCAAGGGTCACTGAGAAAGGACAGTTTCAGACAACTTCATATTTTCCAAAAGCTGGGAATAGGAAAATTTTTGCAACCAACAGGGAAGAAGCATCAGGTCATTTTGTTTTGGCTTCCTTGAACTTCAACTGTGGGACTGACTCTACTTGCACACCCTCTGCTTGTTGGTTCAGGAGCTCCACTGAGATCAGGGCTGAGCCCCAGTTCCTGTCTGCTCTTGAGTTCAGGAATATATCCATTAATTTTGGGTCCATCACATGCCTGGCCCTGACAGGGCAAGGATGGATCAAGCTGAGAAACCTGAGTCACTGTCTGATCCCTGGAATTCATGAGCTGCACAGCAGGATGTAAAATCACCTCTGAAGGCTGTTGGCTTGGTTTACCATATTAAAAATAAATTAAATTAGCAGCTCAATAAACTCAGTTGTAAGCTGCAGTTGTTAAACAATTCTTGCCACAGGGGTAGCAGCTTCAGGGAAATCGAGCCAAGCAGTGCTTCAGCCCTCTTCACTGAATCCTTGGCACCCAGGAAACAGGGGAGATACTCGCTGCACAAGGAATGCCATTTCCTTCTATCCACTTTTCTCCATAACAAGGGCAGAGAAAACCACCCTCATTCTTTCCAAATCTGTCAACCCCCTAAAAATTCACCTCTGCATGTTCAGCTGTTTCCTATTCAAAGTGTAGCTCCTTAATATTGGAGGAGTGCTACTTATGAGTTTTTATTGTTTTCACCTGAAAGTCATCTTTTCCCTTCAGTCACAGAGAAAAGCTTCTATCAACTACCGAAAAGCTTTGTATTCCATCTTGTAGTACATCCCTAACCAGTTAACAAACCACAAAAAAGAAAACCTAAACATACAGCTCTGAACCACAGCATTTCAGATTTTTTAATTTCCCAGCATAGGAAAATAAGCCAGTCCTTGTTCCAGCCTCAGAGGCAAAGTACAGCAGACAGAGATCTAAAAGAGAGACTGCTTCCTATATTCTCCTGACTTTGGATCCAAAGAGGACGAGTCCTGTTCTGCCAGGTCACCCGTGCCAGGAGGGGCATCGTGCCTGGCACTGCTCCCTGCCTGCTCCCAGCTGGGCATGAGCTGCTTCCTCCCATCTCCCTGCACAGCAAAGACAACCAACAACTCCCTCCCACTTTGCATATTCCAATCTAGCATTTCAAACAGAGCCCTTTGCTTTTTATCCTAAAGTGGTACTTGTTAAAGGAGCTGTGACCACTCAGGCTATTTCCTCTGAGGATGATAACGCTGCTGCAGAAGCTTCATTATTATGCTAATGGAGCACAGGCTGAGCAGCTTTCATAACTGCCACATTAAATCATCCACCAAGGGGAGGCCTCAAGAGCCATTTACATTGCACTGGATGCATATTAATGAAGCCAGGAGCAGCAGAATTGTTTTTGAAGCAAATAGTCAGGTAAGATGAAAAAAAAAGAGAAATGACATTATATTGAACACTGGGGAAACTAGAGATGGGTAAACTTCACAAAGGCTCAATCTTGAGGCTCGGTTCTGCTGTGTGGAATTAGGACTGAGCACCAGAACCAAGCAGAAGCCAGCAGCAGCCCATTTGTGATAGAGGTCTCTGTGACAGTCTGCAATGGCACCACAGTGTCCCTGCTGCACAACGCAGCCTCACTCTCAGACAAACACACAGAAATGCACCTCTTTCCTCCTCCTGTCGTGGCTCCCTCCCTCTTGCCCCAGGACAGCCACTTGTGCTGCACCTAAAGCAGATAATGCTACCACAAAATGAGATAAATACCCAACAACGTGCCTTCAGAGGAATTCAGACACATCCATCAAGACCAAGGACATAAAAGCAAACAAGTGACATTTAGAGTGATCTTGGGCTGACAGCTGAATATAGATATACTTTTCCTAAAAGATAAACCCTGGGGAAGTCACCACAGATGAAGGGGGATGATACAGAGAGGTTAGGTGGAAGAAAGAGCAGGAGCAATAATCACTGCAGCCCACCTGCCCACACCGTGCCACGCTGCTTTATTTCACACATGGTCTAGAAAATGTCTACTGTCAAGAGGGAGTTTAAGGGCAGAGTAGTGTCATTATTGACAGGAACTGGGAGCTTTTCCCATTCATATGAGAAAATTGCATAAAGGAGAGAGTTCTATGGAAAATTAAGAAGATGTTGGCACTGTTATTGAAGCAAAGTCAGGACCTTTTTATCAGATCACAGGTTTGTTTAGACAGACAGGCATATTTTAAAATGATTTATAGGTGAATATTAGTGCACTGTGGAAAGAAAACACACTTTAGAAACCTGGCATCCCAGGAAGTGTTTTATTTTATGATTCAAGCCATGCACTCTCTTCCATCACCATGTTCTGTAATATCAACAAACCACTTCCCTATCTTGCTTCTGCTACTCTCCTCCCTGGACATCTCCCCTTCAGACCCAAACAATGCTTGACAGCAATCCTTCATGTGCTCAGGACATCACCTGCTAGTGCTTTCTCCTTCCCCACACCTCTTGACTCCAAAGGGATCCGATAAAGCCAATGTTTACAAAAGCAATAATTCACCTGGAGCCAGTAAAGAATGACTTTTCTTTGTGTTTAAGAAGTATTTATCCACAAACTGATTTTAAACCCAAGAACACATCATTATTAAAATATGTAATTTCATTATGAATGAAGAGACTTCTTGCACACTATCACTGCAAATGCCACGGAGAACCTTGCACATTACATATGTAAAAAATTTTGCAAAAAGCTTCCAGATAAGCTTTTGCAAACCTTTACCTGCCAAGAAAAGACTAGAACTAGAATCAGGAAAGTTTGCAATATCTTTCTCCATCTTATGAGAAAAGAATGACTGGGGATAGCATGGACCTCCAGAATAATGACCCCAGCCAAAGAAAAAAGCTCTGGACCAACGCAGCACAGTGCTGAAGGAAAGCAGGCACTGCTGCAAGATGGCTTACCCCATCTACCCCAGCCTAAAGAAACTATTCTCCACTTCAGCCTTTAATTGACATTTGAAGATGCACAAATTGACTTTTGAAGCAATTCCCAAGTCTTGTTTTCCAGTCACTTAAAAATGTTTCCTGCCCCATTGATTTTTTACAACACCTCACTAAACAGTTAATGTTCATGCTCTCATGGTAACTGCCCTCCCTACTGAAAGCAGCAAAGTTTGCCATTTTTGAGACTTTTCCTCCAAATAGTGCATTTTCTATCTCAGTTGTGTTGCCAGCAGTAAAGGGTACCATATCAGCAGATAAACTGGCACATATAAAAGTTGTAATGCCCACCATTTATGTCTCCTCACATATTCCAAAATAGATAATTTTAGAGGTAATCTAGTGTATACTGTCCTTGAAAGGGAAACAAAATATTTATGAGTGTCTTGCAATTCAACTATATTAATCTGATAATAGATAAATTACAGAAAAATGTAACACAACTACATAAACAGAGGCAATATAATGGATATATATATAAAAATAGATTTTTGTACTTCTAAAATATACCAGCAAAAGAAGAAATGTTTTGAGTTACTGTCAAAGAGCTTAGTTTAGCAAATAGATAAAATAGGTAACATTTTCAGTATCTAATCACAAATCAAGTACGCAGCTTAATTTGCTTCTAGCCCACTTTTGCCCAATTAGCTGTTCAACTTCAAAAGCTTTGGGATACAGACTGATTTCTTGTATAAATTTATGCAGCATCTCTCAACAGCACCACAGGGCTCACTCCTTCATGAGGTCTTTGCATAGGGCTCTTCTGCCATAATTGCTGCTGTTAAAGACCATTTCAGGGATGTGCATGGAGCCAGGCAAGAAGTACAGGATAGCAGTGGATACTTGCATACCTTGCATGTATTATGAGTCATAAGTCCACAGGTTAATTTACTTTCATTATCTAAGCAAGGCAAGTATGTGTTAGAAATGTGTTTGTTTGGAAGTTCCACAAAGGGGTTGGTTTGTGTTGTAAGTAAATTAATGAAACTTAACCTTTTAAATATGAACAGATGGTGGAAGAAACAGAAATTCCATTAGCTAATAAGATAAAAAGTGTACTCAACAAGGTAAAGTTCATAGTCAAGAATCTAGTCTTGTACACACACAGAGATCAGGAGATACCTGACAGCTCTGCATGGTTTTGATTTGTACAAAAGCCCCACAAGTCTTCATTCCTAATCTCTGAAAGCCTGACATTAAATTAAACTTATATATGTGGTTTTGCTGAGGGCAGGATGAGGATGGAATTACTCTATATATTTGCTAAATATTATCAACAGAGGCGACATTTTCCATTGCTGATACCCACAGATTCCACTTCATTGCTTGTCTGTGAATCACAAGCTCCTAAACCACTGTCTGTCTATTCCATTTTAAGCACTATTTTATCCAAACCATTTAATGCCAGCTAGATCCCTGCAAAGTGCTGGTTTTACCCTGTTTCATTCCTATGTCTGCTTTAGAAATGGTTTGTTGTCTTTCACTTCCCCAGAGCTGTTCTGCACCCTATTACTCTGTGTTCCTGAAGGGATTTTTTTAGAAGGGTCTGAAGGATTTCAGTGCTGTCACTGCAGAGTTGCTCTCTCAAGCACCACAGGCACTGGGGTTGACTCTGATAGCTGGAACGTCATTGGGGGAATTGGGGAACTGGGCGGGGGGGGGTGTCACACAGTCATCCAGGGAGGGAAGGGATGCAGCAGTGCATCAGATGTGCCTGTGGGACATTGCTCCTGGCCCATCCAACTGGGCACTGAAGAGCAGGACTGCATCTGAGCCACAGCTGGGTACTGCTTTTCCTTCAGGAGACTACACAAAACCAGAAAGGTCAAAATGCTCTCTGGAAGCATCTTCTGATCCTCAGACAGATTCATCATTCAGTGGTTAAGAAAATTTTAAAAAAAGAACTCTTTTCCTTCATTTCAGAGTAACTGACTAATCTCTCCTAGTGTGTAGATAACACTTTTGGATCTCCAACCTCCATCAGAGTTCCTGTTTTGGAAATCAGCCATCCTTCCTTCTCTCTGGCAGGCATTGGCAGGGAAGAGAGGATAAACCTTCTCTTCCAGCCTTGGGACACCTGCCATCAGAAGGCACCAGTGACACCAGACAGAGACCCTTTAGAGCTGAAATTCTGCAAGCTGCTTTCCTCTGACAGGCTGCTAGGAATGCCATAGGCAGGCAGACAGCCTAGGGGAGATTTTGCTTCCCCCCCCCCCCCCCCCGCCCTTTCTTTCTTATCATCTGTAGCTCAATACCATCAACTAACGTGTTGAGAGAAATATATAGCCTGTGTTTGTCTTAAAATACAGCACTTCTCATAGCTCTACAGTTCATTACTTCCAGTCAGAACATTTTTTAAAATGATGTAGTTCAAATTGCATATGTTTCCATGTATCGATAATTAATCATCACATCATCTGGCACCTACAATGTGAGGTAACACATTTACAATTTTCAAAGAAAACCTCTGTTTCCTAATGGACAGAGCAAAACATATACCCAGGTTGGAGGAATATGCACATGTCTAACTCTTCCCAATTTTGAAAAGAGAGTTAATTCTTTGCAGGGACAGCTTAATACAATAGAGCTGGAGTGCACAGACCTGGACCTCTGCCAGCACCTGTCTTTTCAGCAATTTCATCCACTTTAATAAGCTGCTGCTCTCTGGATCTCAATTAACCAGACAAGCTGGTGCAATTGTAGAGAACTCAAAAATAAGAGAGAGAAGATTTCACAGATTCTCCATCTGTAGGCCTTCTGTAAGCATGACACATACAAATAGAACCCAATATTGTAGGTGACATCCTTAAAATTATGAATTACTGTGAGGCAATGAGAATCTGGTAGAGAAACATCAGCATGAGGCCCCAGAACAAATGTTATTTTTCATGGCTTACTTCAATCATTGTCATCAGAAGTCAGCATCTCTACCAAGCACCTCGTTGATACCACAGAACCCGAGATCTGCCAGGCCTGCAAACTGCTCCATGAATTAACCCCAGCTCCAAGCAGGCAGAAGGGTTCACCAGCATGAATCTAATTACAGGATGGAAGACCACATTTATACAATGACAATATAACTATCAGGATAGAGATACATTAAAATGCCTGAACAGCACATTAAATCATGAGAACCTAATGTTTGCTTTGTAAGAGTCTCACAGGATTTAAAGGGAATGGAACCAATAGACTCCTAAAGAAATTAAGTAAAAATCCCACAGTGCTTTCTAGGCAATTGTATTCTTCCCACATATTAGCCAACCTTACTAAAGAAATCCAAAGCAGGGAAAAAACTTTGCAGTAAATGACTTTTTCTTATATGTGTAATGCAGATATTCCTACTAAATACTGTTTGACTGCTCACAAGCATTTTTATTTTTTAATCATGGCATAAAATGCTCCTACCCTGCCCCATAAAACAGCCTGGCTTTTACTACAGTCATTATCTGTCTGGTTTATTGGGACTGGATGCTTTTAGGATGGGATGTTCAGGGGAGGTTTATCCATAGACAACCACAAACATAAGACAGCTGAAAGTGGGAAGCACTACCAATGTGTAAGGCAAGCAAATAAGCATCAAGGCTAAACAGGAATGCAACCAGAAAACCACCCAAAGGAAGAGGAAGACAAAATATATGCAGATTTTGTACCTCAGTACATCACCATTCAATAGGTCTATTCATAGCCCAAATTTTAGTTCTCTTCTGTGATGCCTAATACAAACTGGGTATTGAAAAGGCAATAGACATCCATGACATTATATGAAACACAAATTTGTAATTTACACAACAATTACAGTTGTGTGTAATTTACACACAACTGTTTTTCAGTAACTAGTCCACTTCAGATCTTGGCTCAGAATTTACATTTATATACTAAGGAGATGAATATGAAAATTCAGTCTGAGGAAGGAATTGAGTATTAACATTTCAAGTCAACACAAATAAAAGTTAGCATTAGTTTTTAAGTAACTGACTATGTCCCTTGTGATGGAAACCAGGGGCAAACACCTTTGCAGGTAGTCCTGATCCTCCCCCTGCAGATTAGTACATGTTTTAAGAGCCTAAAAAGACAAGGAGCAGAAGCCCTTAAAGACAGGTGAACTTGCATAAATAAGAGTAATACATTAATCCTCTCTTATGGCTTTATCACTATTCTTAATATAAACAAACTGGTTTTTCTTCACTTTTTTCCCCCTCTCTTTCCAAGTGCTAGAAGTGCAGCAATACATGCATTCTGCCAATGGAATAACTCTTAGAAGAAAAATCATGAGCTTCCCAATTATCTCCCTTTGCTTGATCTTTGGACTGTTTCCCATTAAATACAGCCCTGTCAACATTAACACAGCACAGCCATGCAATTCCCACCCCACGCCATGGAGGCCCATCATGTCAGATTATCACACTCACTGACATGACATAACCTGATTCACATTGCACATCTTCACTGGTACCCTGAGGCCAGGGTAAAATAAATTGCATCAGTGTTATCTGTGGGATCAATTGATTGCAGGGTCTAATATGACTAAAGTCCAGGAGAATATGTGAATGCTCCAGACACAGGGCAATTCTTTGAAATCAATGATTGCTAGAAAGGTTGATAACTGGGGGCTTTAGGCTATTAATGCCAGCTGGTCATTAAGTCCACACAAATTGTTATAGCTTTTATAACCTTTTCTTATCTAGAGAAAACAATTAAACATTTTAATTACATTACAGGGATGACAGAAGATAATTGGAGTTACCAGAAAATTATGTAGTCCTCTTAATGTGAGTTACTATGTCATTTCCATTGCTTACAAATGTACTTGCCATCTAGATAAAGTAAAACTATCTTTCAATTAGGTCCGTATTCAAACCACAAAGATGGAAGAACACAAAATAAGTAACCCAAAGCCAAATGAATTATCATATTAAGCTGGTATTTTATAATATATATAATTGGAGACAAGATATAGTGATGGAGACTGAATTGAAAAAGTACAGTTGTCACCTGTGGAAATAAATTGTTTTTCGTACCTATTCTTATTTTAAAATTGAGAAATACATAGAATACAAAAATTCTATGTTTATATAGCTGCTGTGAACGATCCTGCACATTTTACTTAAAAAAAAATAGTGCCATCAATAGAAGGCAACGTGCCAAAAGTTGTTCCTTGTGCTACTCCATAAAGTCTTTGCCCCTTTAGATCTGTTCTGGGTATGTGGGTCCTACAAAGCTCCTAATTCCACAATACCAGGTCTGCCCCATGTTTTAGTACCTCAGGTCTTCACTGGGATTGGGCTATTAGAGTGAGAGTTGCAAAGGGCTACATCTATGTCCAAGTTGGGAGCTTTTACACCATGACTTCAGCCTTTTTAAATATGAAGAGAATGTGTAGGAATGTACCCTTTAATTTTTTTGCTGCTAATCTTTTCTTGCATAAATTTCTAGGGCTGAACAGCAGGCACAACAGCAGTTGCATTAATTCCCAGGGAATTCCTGGTCATGATGTGCCAGCCTGTTGGACTTTGAAGATTTACTGTTTTGCACTTAAAGGAAATGTATAAGAAAATATTTACAAGTGCTCATTAAGGCTAAATGATGTCCTTATCCTGTGCAGGTGCCCTGGGAATTAAGAAAATTCTATAATGAGAATGGATGTAAGGCTGTCACACTAATGCGGGAATAGTCACTTGGACAAGGGGAGGATGAAAAACTAAAATACAAATACAGTGAAGGGCAAAGTTTAGTAGAAAGTGAAATATTAATCACCTTTATTATGGACACAGTCATGCTGGATGTATAAACAGGAATATATTCTGAAAACATTCTGTCAACTAGTCTTTTCTCACCCCCAGCCCTAGTGAGGCGGCAACTGTAGTTCTGTGCCCAGATTTTGTTCTTATACTTGAAGCAGGTTGCAGAACAGAGACAGCACAGGATTAAAAACACAACGACATTTATTTTCCATCATGTCTAGATGATTCACAGGGAAAGACTGGCCTGCAGGAGATTCATGCAGAGAACAGGATTCCAGTTATCATTTACAGATACATAGGAATTTGCCACGCCTACAGCAGAAAAAGCTGTAGTGCAGGATCACCAGGCTGAACTAAAACATGGGAACAGATCACACAGGTGTCTCTCAGAGACTGTGAGAAATGGCAGGCACAGCTGATCCTGCTGTGGAAACAGACAGGGACATTCACGTGGCACTCACCCACCTGCTTTAATATGGTATTTTTCTAACAGAGTCCCTCTTCAGTTCCTCACTGTATTGCCAGGAACTGAAAGCCTACATGATGATATTTCTCAAGGAAGGGAATGAATGAAGAATCTGCATAGGTGTGCAATGGAGGCTAAAAGTCAGAATGGGCCAAGAGCTGCAGCTCCATCCTGGCCAGCACACCGCAGCCTGAACCATGGCCAGTCCTGACTTGTCAAGACTTTTACTGCACTAAACAAAAGATCATGTCCCTAGCTGGGGACTTAGCCATCTCACAGGCTTTGTATATAAGCAGAGGTGGATCTGTAATACACAATTTGGGGTTGTTTATGATGCATCCTGAAAGGAATTAAAGACACTGCTTTGAATTTGTGTGATGGAAGAGCCAGGAGATTCTGAATCTGATTCCACTTCATGAGGTCAGGTCTTGCAAGCAAAAAAGGATTTGTGAGTCTCTGCTTGCAGATCACATACACGAGGTTGCACATTTCAGAACATAAATAATGGCATATAAACCTTGCAAAAGAAAACTTGGCACTCCTGAATTTTATGATGAGGATGGATTCAAATTAAAACAATAAGATTTCAGTTGCAGGTGTTTTCATTGTAATCACTTTATTTTGGTATAGCTTGGATTCTTAATCTAAATCTTTCTGAAATCTACACATTGCCTACCCATACAGAGGGATTATTTGGTTTGTCTCAGGGATAGGGCTGTTGAAAATTATCTGTGCTCCCTTACACAGAAACACAGAAGTTTTTATATTTTTCTATATTATCGAGTTATTCATCCATCTTTTCCAAAGTCTGGCATTTTACACAGACCACATACTTAAGGTTTTTTCCATTGACTTTCTTGACATTTGTACACACATAAAACCAGCCAGAATTAGACTCACAGGGCTTCATCTATTTTCCTAGATAACTCAGCAGACTGTCCCTAAATGTAACAGGTCTATCTATGACAGCAGCATAAATTCAACTGTCCTGATACCCCAAATTTCTTCCTATCAGAAAGGCACACATGCAGCCAGTTGCAATATGACATGCCAAGAAAATCCAGTTATTCTTTGGGCTGGAGTTCACATAAGAACCATAATCCCTGAACTGATACTCTACTCAAAGAAGAGCAATGAAAGCCAAGGAAGTTTGGTTACAGCTACACACATAGTCTCAGATGGCTGCTTGCAAAAATAGGCCCAAGCTGCTCATAAGGCAGATGCTAACTAAGTCTTCATAGCAAAGCTGCTCCTGTGGAAAAAACCTCACGTCTATCTCAAAGTTCTACATTTACCTTAATTTGCCAACTCAACCTACTCATAGCAAGCATTGTCTGTGTGTACAGCATCATTTGACCATGATCATTTGCTCACTTGCTTTTTCAGCTCTTTTCCCCCAGGATGTACCATCTGTAAAAGTTTCCAGTGTTTTTTCACAAGGTTTCTGTGCATATGTGGCCTTGGGGAGAAATCCACCATATTAAACAACTGCAAATAGTTCTCCTGATCTACATGACAAGCTATACTGGGGAAAATGGTGGTGTAAGAGAAGAATTATTTGAATGTGAAAAGGGTTATAGCTCACATGGGAAAGCAGGAAAGAAGAAAATGGCCACAGTATCACTGATGATATTGAGAAGGTGGAAAAATATTGTAATTACCTCCTTATCATGACTCTCATTTTTTAAATGAGCTATTAATCGTTTCCTTTCCCTGTTTTTTTTTTGTTTGTTTTTGTGGGTTTTTTGGGGGTTGGTTTTAACTTTTGATGTCCATATTCTGTTTTGGGAGGGAGATTACATGTCACCTTATACAGCTATCCAGCTTTACTAAGAATGAGATTTTCAAGAAGGCTCAATGCACTTTCATCAAGCCAGACCCAGTTTAAGTTCTGCTTAATTTAATGAAGAAACCCAGAACATATTTGCTGAATATTTTATGAAGCTGCCTGTGCTGCATGTTGGAAGGTCAAGTCCAATGTACATCAAGAGCCCATAGAAGTGCAGGCCAAGAGCTGTGTCTTGATCTTACACGGATTTTTTTCCACTCTCAAGAAAAACATCCTGTATGTAAGGCATCTGCAAAGAGAACTGCTTAAATGCATGGTGACAAATCTTTCAGCTGCTAAAAAGAAGATGAAATAGGGCTATCCATAGAGCAGCTATGATGATGACAAAAATCTGATCAGCAGTTTTTGCTATTTTAAAAACTATTTAAAATACCAGCTTTCAGAGTGGTATTTTTCATTTTTGGTTTTATGATGCATTTAAAAGAAATACATGCTTCATATGAATTCATGGTTATTACACCACTGCTGCAACACTTTCGTGTGTGTCAGCATTTTCATGGTGAACCTTGGAGTACTGGGTCTGTAACCTGTCCATAAAAATCTGCCCAAAGCAGGAACCTGATATAAAAGCTAACATAGGTGCATTATTCTAAGCTGGGTGGGATAAAACATTTTAACCTTAGATAAATTAAAAATTATTGATTAATGATTAGATTAATGATAACTGGATTTGGTCACTTTCTTGAATCAGATTGAATACATAACCCAGGGTGTTAAATCACCCATTTACAGTATCATCCTAACCTTCTTATACTGAGATGTTTTCAGATCTCCTTTTTATATAAACAGAATGTCTCAATCGTTTGAGAAAGGTGGTTTTTAAGCTGCCTCTTCAGTACATGTCCAGGACATACACTTTTCATGCAGAGACATTACTGTTTCCACATTTGAGATGGGACTTCCAGCTCAGAAACATGCCAAAGGTCAGGAAATGTGTCAGAGTGAAAAATCAGCTTTCTACTCTAAATCCTTATCCTTCACACCTATCAAAAGAAAAACAGCAACATTCTGATCTCTTCATCAGAGGGAATTTTCACCAAGATTATTTCTTTTCCTAAAGATCTCTCGGTTCTAAGTCTCTCAAAACAGCAACTATCACTTCTATAACAACTGGACTATAAGTCAACTCACAAAAAATGTTCTGAGATTAATCCTATCTCATCATGCATATCCTTTCAGCAACAAAATTACAAAATTTATATGGAGATTATTCTAAGCCCACATCTTTTGGATGACTGTGACCACTAGTGATTGTGCTGTGAACCAAGACTGAATGTTGATATGCACTTAATACATTTATGTTTTTGTCTGGGAGGGACTGTGTATCTTAATGATGATAAAACCAGTTAGAAAAACAGCTTATCACCTCATTCCACAGTTTATAGCCTTGAAAGGAAAAATATATCCTATGCAATTTGCAAAGAACACAACAGAAATTTGAAAAGAATAAGATTATTCTATCAATGAAGAGCTGCAAGCACAATGTTACATGACTGAGACTGGAAGGAAAAGGAAAAAACAACACCACAAAAAGCTGTTTCATTCATCTCAATAAAAGTAGAAAGTCTTTGAAATCTAACAAGTCACAATCTTGAAGGCAAATCCCACATTAAAAAAGAGGGCTGTGAAGTCATTTTTTGAGAGCCAGATCAAGGTTGTTTTTGAAAGTCAAATGTGTGCAGTCCAGGCTGTGGTAGTGTTTGGGTACTGGCCATTTTGATAATGCAAAAGAGAAAGCTTTAACAATAACATACCTCTCATAACAATAATTTTGCCAAAGAATGCTTTAGAATATGTAACAACATATAAAATACACTAATGTATATTGTTTTAAAAAAATCTAAGCAAAGTATATTATTTGGGATCTAAGTGGCTAATTCCATAGAGTTGCAGTCTCCAACAACTTAAACATTTGAGACCCCTTTGTATCTTGAGAGCAGTTCTTATTTGTTTGCTTTATGTATTAAAGCATCACTTCAGTATAATAAGGTACCACATCATATTCAATATCTACAGTACAAAATAAAAAAAACATCCTTATTGCTAATCACCTCATAAAGTGGAAGTTTCCTAATTGTCTTTATCTTTCAAACGTCAGAAATTGCATATTTTAAATTAGAGTAGGCAATGGGTATTAACAGTCTGACAGAGAGAAACATGAAGATCCCTCTTCAAACCCACATTCAGCATTTATATATTAGCTTCTAATATTACAGGAAAATTACTACACAGTGTGCTATAACAAAGAAACAGATATTTTATATACAACAATTAGAAACTCAGATTCCATTCACCTTGATTCATCACTTAAGCAGGATGAGAAATTGAGGCTTAATTAGAAAGGTACATAATGGGACAAGACATAGAGAGCCCCAGTCAGACCCTGAGAACAGCTGATTCATCCATTTCTTTTCTCACTAGAAGGGGGTGTTTCTGGATCATTTATCATGTGAGAGGCTCAGGACACTGTAGTTTAAAAGAGCCAAATTAATCAGTGTACTGACAGCTCTTTCTAACAAGATTTCTCCTCACTTAGGCAAGTTCATTTCCAGGTATTAAAACCTAATTTTAGTTTGAAGCTAAGCCTCTGACTTCTGTGCTAGGCCACTGTAGAACAACCTATCAATACTGTATTTTCTGCCCATGAATTTGAAACAAATTTCCAAAAGGAATCACTCTGTGGTTCAGAGACAGGCCCTGGAGAAGGAACGGAAGGCACTTCACACCAGTAACACAGGTCACCTTTACAGGAACATTTTGCACCTTTGGAAAACATTTGAATCCCGTTGTCTTCTATACCACAGAACCTATATGCAAAACTGAGGGGTGCACCAGGGGTGAATATATGCAGATATATTCATCATTAAATTATTTCTACCCATTAAAGAATGGTGAAGTTAAAACATGTACAATTTAAACTGAGTTTCCTCACTAACAGCCCCACGTACACCAGGATCTCCTAAAGAGATGGCAAGGAAGCTGCAGTATCACAAAGAAATCATAGCTTCAGACTTCTCAGACATGGAGGAGCAAGACACTGTTTTTAAAGCATCTTTTAGAACACAACTCACACAAACCAGCTTGGTTTAGATGTTTTCTCCACCACAGCAAAGATAAGAGCTTGAAATCTGGGAATAGTCAAGCTGTCATACACTTTAGCCAGCAAATTTCAGTAGGTCATTGCCAGTTGAGCCTCCACTTCTATTTCTGATGTGGAAGGTTGAAGCCATCCATGACCTGTACGAAACCCTGGTCTTGTCAGCTTCTAGAAGATGGGCAGGTGCAAGACTCCAGCTGTTAAACACTGATCCAAACAACATTGGTCAGCACCTCCAGCACCTTCTTTGTCAATATATTCAGTGGTGCAGGCAAAACACTGTTCAGTTCTTTGGAAGAGATTCCTCTGCAGTGCCTGGGGTAGAGCTGCTTATTGGCACTCACACCATTAAAATAATGCATGTGGCACAATCCATCATCCATGGTAGACATTAAGCACTCTCTAGTATCAATTACCAATTAAGAACTGACAAACAAATGTTTTTGATTAGCAGGCCAGTAAAATTACAGTCTGCTGGGAAAGCAGAATCTCACATCCTTTTCTAGACTCACTCAGCCAGCCCATTCTCAGTGAAACAGAAGGTAATTCAACTGTGAGAGAAGCCTCTGAAAAATCGGGGAGAAAAATCCCACATGTGATTTTCAGATATTTGCAGATTTTTTACTTCAATTTACAAGTTCATCACATTTCCCAGTGCCACATTGCATTTATTAGTGTAAACAGCATAGTGGGTAAGATCACAGCAAATCAACAGGGAAGAAAACAATTCATATTGCTGGCAGAGTTTATATACCTGCTCATTACTTTCAGCAAATTGCTCATAAGGACACAGCTTTTCCAGAAGCTGTTTATTTAAATGCTTAATGGATATTCTTGTCACACTAGGCCAAGAAAAGTCACATCAAAACCTTTGATACATCATTTGATGCTATTTTATATTTTAAGAAATTTGGCACACATCACATTACAGTGCAATGCATTATTAAGTGTCATTCCAGGATATGAGATAATCAATCAGAATGAACCTTTGGGATCAAATGAAATTGAATAACTGACATTTCAGAATGAACAGAAGTGTAGGGTCTACTGAAGAAGTTGCCATTTAAGGAAAAAAAAATGTTCAAAGAAGCTTAATTATTTCCATTTCCCCTTTTTCTCTTCATAGATATTCCAAGGAGTGTTACATTTAGTCCCAAATCCAAGTCCTTTCCTCTGCTCAGTGCTTGGATTTCCCACTATCTACAGCATGAGTCCTGGAAAGCCATAAAACAACAAAGAAATTCCCTGTTAAGAATCTGATCATGTTATTCAGACCATTTGGCCTTGTGCTTGCATTCATTGTACGGAATGGAATGCTAGGAAATGCTATGAAAGCGGGAGCAGAGGGGGTTAGGGAATCTCTTTGGGTTGCTCATTCACTTCCCACCCCCTTCCCTTCTCCCTCTCTCTTGGGTCATGCTCCTTTCCCAGATCAGTCTCTGAGCACTCCAACAAAATGCAGACTGATGGGGAATGTTGCAGTAACTGAAACCCCCTTTGGAGGAAAAAAATAAAGAAAAAAAAGAAAGTGAAAATAAAGACAAATTGCTGTTTATCTGAAACAATTCAAACCTATTCTGATGGGTATAAATAGTAGTTGGAAAAATTACTTTTGTGACCCAGTATATCAAATGCAGCATTTCTGTTTGGCATAGGCTGCCTTAGCCCAGAAACAGTCCAGGCTGGGAGAAGGACATGTCTGTCACACACATAATGGCTCAGTGCTCTACACTGAAATCATTTATGAATACCAAGAGGGTTAGATTCTGCAACTAAGGTTCAGCAAAAGGCACATTACAATATATTTTATAACTTATTTAATTATTTTATTTCTTCAGCTATGAATGCCTCTTTTTGGTCATTTTTCATGTATTTCACAATCTATTGCATGTCTATTCCCTGGGCAACCTGTCCGTATCACAGGGGCAGCTCTTGAACAAGAACAGCCAAAGAAGCACCTGTACCCTTGGGTAGAGATATATGGTACATTATATGAAAACACAATGCATACAAACACAGATGACCAGTGAATTTACCACATTTTTAAAATATCTCACTAGAAGAAATTCTCAGCAGCATTTCTCCAGAATGTCTCCTGTCTCACATCTCAGAAGACAGTTTGCTGGATGATAAAAACCACATTTTAATAGGTGCCATTTAATTCAGTGCTATGTAAGCAATGACACAACCTGTGCTTCACAGACAGGAAAGGGATTTTTAAAACCAACTAACCTTAATTACTTTCAATTTACTAAACACATAAGCTAGCAGTATGATGTTTAAAACTGCCAAACTTAACAGCTCCCCTTTAATTATCTTCAACTAAGTAGTCAACTAAGGAGACCTCTTTAGAAGCAAATCAGTGAGTTAGGCTTATAAATCCCATAGTAGCATGGGATTTAGTAGGATGTCAATTCCTTTAACAGGGTGTCCATTCCACATAGCAACTGCTGAAAACTGTAACCTCAGATGTTGCATTTACCTGGCTGACCATGCAGAGGTGAGGCCAGGAAGGATCTGGTGTAAATGAGCAGAAGGATGAAGGAGCAGCCCAGTCAGAGAAGCGAATGCCTACTGCAGTGCAGGTAATGCTTCCCTAGTGAAACCTTGTCCTGGTAGAGGCCACTGAGAATTGCATGGCTTTGCAGTGCCTTGGCCTTGCTGGACAGTTTCTAATACTGGAATTTCCCTTGGGAAGCAAATAGTACCATTAAGTTTGCTAACAAAAGAGTACCCTTTGCCAATTAGGCATTACACACTGGTTTTCTCCTTTGGTCTTTCTCTTAACATTGTGTCTGTGAGGAAAATCAAAGGATTTTGTTCCCTTGGGAAAGAGAACTGCAGCACGCAAGCAATGGGGCCATTCAAGAGTTCTATTTAATATGTTCATGTCCCAAGGCACAATTATGGTAAGATATGTATTTATTTATCAGAATGTCTTTGTACTAATACAGTAACACAGGCCATCTTCCTAAAGACACACTTTGACCTTCCGAGTATTTCAAGCCACACCCAGGAGTCCTCCCCTGATGACATACCCAGTCCTACATCTTATTCCTACCTACTATTCAGCATCACTCAGAATTTGGGCTGAAGAGAGAATACAGAAGCAGTGTTCATCAAAACTCCCAATAAATCAGGTGCATGAGAACTCCTGAGCAGCAAGTGGTGCAGTGCTTTGGGCGGGGAGCTGCATCTTGCTCACACACTTCTAAAGGAATTCACAACTTCTACTAAGGTCCTATTTTCCCACTTCTCAATTTCATCCCAAAGACACACAGTTCCCTTAAAGAGCCAGAGCAAAAGAGCAATTCAAGTCAAGCTCTTAAGCAGTGGTCACACCATGCAACCTCTCTGAAGATTTTCCTCTACAGTTCAAAGGGCATGAAGGGAACCTTGATTCTTTGAAGTACAGCTCCCCATGGTGTTTCCTCACATAAAGGAAAAAACATGTGCCATAAAATGTTATGATCAAACTTACAGGAATCTGGCTAAGAGCCTCAGAGTGCAAGGAAACTAATTAGTTCAAACCATCTCCCCAGTCCTCCTGTTACTTCCCATCCAAACAGCAGCAAACTCAAGAGAAGTTAAAAATCCTCATAAAAGTACAGCCAGACAACAGGACACCCATTTCTCTTTATACACTTTTTTTTTTTCCTAAAACAAGACACTACAAGAGCAAGGAAACAGACCTTACTCATACTGCATATCTTTCTAATGCATGGGAAATAACCAGCGATCTCTAGGGGAAAAGCAAGAGATTCTAGTTTTGCCCTGGTATCAGTAACATGGTATTTTTATATCTACCTGTATGTACAATTAGAGAAAGTGCAATATTTCAGGTGTTATTATGCAAGGTATTCAGAAATATTACATAGATTTAACCAGAAAATGAAAAAAAAGGTCAGTAGCAGCACAAGCAATCAGCCAAGGGAAAACAGGATACTTGCTCACGGTTTTCAAGACATCTACATGAGTATATGAAAGATACTGTGGTCAGGAACAGCAAAAATAACTGATTTCAACAAGAGATGTTACAGCAACCCCATGCTGTAAAGTGCTTTGCTCTGGAAGTTTGGAGCTGATGAAGGCAGGCATCAATCCAACAATCTGCTGCCCAAACTGCAGTATTAGGTTATGATAATGCTGACATTTCCAGTGAGTGAGGAGCACAAAGTTGAACAGATTGGCTGGATTCTCTCACCTGAGGACATATGTCACTGTACTGCCTGATAACTGAAATTCTCCTCACTGTAAGCACAGAGCAGGATACTCTGGCTGCTTGTGCAGAGACCATTTCCCACTAAGCAGCAGAGGAGGCAGTTTCAGGAACTGCAGCTAAGTTAGACATGGAATTCCAATATTTACTATTTTGGTGGGAGCAGGAAGAGAACAGTGACTAACAATCACTCCCATTTTTTCCCCAATCATATTTTCCCAAGCTGCTTCCTGTCTTACCTTGCATTGAGTGGAAGACATGGCAAGGCCATTTTATGTAGCTTTAAAAGCATTTTTACAAAATATGACACCCACAAAAATTAGCTCCTGTATCACTCGATAGCTTCTAGCATGTGCCATGAGTTTTCCCCTACATGAAGATCCCTCATATGCCAGAAGGAGACAGCTAATTCTGTGTGTGCCCTGTAGGCGCCAAGAAGGCAGAGAGACCAAGAACTGTGCCAGAGCTGGGTTTGTCACTTCTGCCCCAAGGATTCCAGCAGTAATGCACAGTCCCATGGATGAGTCCCACCTTTCCATGGGATCCTCGCAACTCCTGATCTCCAAGCGCTTTTCTACACCAACAAGAATAAATTTAACAAGTTGTACTTGAACATGATCTAGCACAGTCAAGCTTTGTCCAGGTTCCTAATCTTGGGAGAGAGCTGCTATAACCAAAGGAGGAAGGAAATGGTGACTAAGGACAGCTGCTAAGAGACCTGTGGACAAACCACACCCTACCACCTTGCAGCTGCAGAAAGCTTTCTGTTTGCTCTGGACAGTCACATCAAATAAAGATGATCTGTTCAGGTGATACAGGAAACCAAAAGCCTCTATGTATGACCTGATGGTTGTGAATAAGATGTCAGTAGATGCTGTGAAATTCCTCAAGAATGAGATAAAGAGGTGGCAGGGACAACCCATCATAATGTGCTTCAGTCTCTGCAGTGATGAGAGCTTTTGAGTCACTCTACAAAGGGACAAAAACCTGATCCCACTGCTCAAGTTCAAAACCACAACTTGTCCATGGAAATCCACATTTTGCATTATATTTTGTTTTATACATTACTAAAGTCACAGAAACCCCTGTGATGACTTTAATTAGCAAGGGTTATTGACACAAATGTTTGTGGGCTCAAGACCTGAGAGCACAAACATCCACATTCTCTCACATAGCAATTTCATTTTTTTTTAACATTTGTGGGTAAGAAAGAGCAATTTGCAAAGTAATACACTTACTGCACTGTGATTTGAATTTGCATAATAAAAGCATTTGCCTTTTAAAGCATATATTAAATGCTTAGAAGGAAAAGTGAATGTTCTAATATAATTCAAGATAGCTAGACACTGTTCCATTATTTTAATTTACATTTTATTGGGTTTTTGCTTTGGTAAAGAAACACATGTTATAACTAATCACAGTTCTAATTACTGCCTGATTCTATCTTTTATTACTGCTAAAATTTCTATTAAGGAAATGAAAGAAACTAATAGGATCATTTAAAGATCAATAGGAAATATTGCTTACATAGAAGTTGCAATGTGTAAACTTCAACTCAACAGACGGAATCAAAATAATTCCTTGGAAACAGAGGATTATGAATTCATTCCACTTAGGAAAGAACACAAACTGATTTAAAGGCTATCCACAAGAAGAATTCCTTTTAATTTCACTCCTCTGAAAGCAATAGGCAAACAAAAAGCACAACAAAATTATGATTAACTTTCCACTTCCACACTTCTAATACTCTTTGTACAGAGTCTGAGTACCTTTAAAGGGTATCATTAGGATCTGGAATGCACCTGACATTTGTGAATATAGACATGGGGATGTGACTTGCTTACAATTGTACAATCATAGTCTCATGACCCAGATTCTTATTTTAAAATGATGCTTAGGTGGATCCCACTGACTACCTAGTCTATCTAAAACCTCTTCTTCACCTAGTTTTGGCAGAAAAACAATTATTTTACTTCAAGTCACTACTCTGCCCAAAGTGGTTAATCCAGAATGAATGTTATACATAAAAATATTAATATGATCACATGACAATACCTACTTTGATGCAACTTCTTACTTTGGCTGCCAGAGTGGAAAGTATAGGTGTACAGAGGTGAAATTAGAGCAGGATAACTTCTCTCTCTACCTGTTCATTAATAACCTTAATACCTTTTAAAACCTCCAGTATTCCAGAAAGAATAAGGAGAAAAATACAGGAAATGCATTTTAAAGCACAGTTCATGTAGATGCAGTACCTGTCCATGACTGCAAGAAAACCAGAGCAGCAATGCAGGTGACCAGACTTCAAACCACCAAATTTCTAGACATGTTCAGACCATTATCTTTACCCCAAAATATCTCTATTTCTCTTTTCTGGTTATACAGTGAACTCTGCTATGCTCTCTTTCTTTAAAAGTCTGAAAAAACAACTGTGTCCACAGAGAGCCAGCTCAGGACTAAACAACATTTTCAAGGTAATGCAGAGTCAGGTGAACAGTGTCTGCTTGCAATGGAGGTCAACTGAAGCCAAAAGGTGATGCTGTAGGTCTGTGCACAGGCTCTTCCTGGGAGTGAGGGTATTGCTAAACATCATATAGAGACATGTGATCACACCAGAGCAGCTGGAGTCCTCCAGGGGTTATAGTGCCTGATGTGGCTGCAGTGGCACCTGAACTTCTGAGCATTCCTACAAACTACAACTCTGAAAAAAGAAGGAGAAACTCCACAGCCCTCCAGGACCTTGGATTAAATGTGAAGGCAGCTCTGAAGTTCATGCCCCAGAGCCTCACTGGATGCCTTTTATTTGAGCTTTCTCCCAACCTGAACTTGAGTGTAAAGCTCTTGAAAAAAGAAGCAGACAAAACCCCTAAAACTACTCAATACACATATTAATGAACTCAGAAGGCTCAAGTACATCATGGTGAAATGGACTGAGACAGAAGCAGAGTTATCAGCCACGGAAACAGAAGCCCTTTTGCTTCTGCTACAAAGAATGTGACAATTCTGCTATTTTTAAAGACAGGATTAAAGGGATGCTGCAAGCTATTACACATAATTTATAAAAATCCTACTAAATTGGGGTTATAGCCCACAGAAAACTTGATTTCAAGTGGGTACAAACTGCTATGAGATTGGAGTGACCTTTCTCTAACAGATATTGTAAGTCTGTTAAGTTTCCATTTCCTACAAGGAACTATGAAAACAAAGATCTTCCTGCTTGAAGAAGGATTAATACCTAAAGTCAAATACACCCAGTGTTCTCAAATTATATGGCTTAGTAACTAATAAAGAATATTTTAGAAAAACAAGTCATATCCATAAAGAACCCGTACACAGAGGGCAACTTCTAAATCATAACATCCCCAAAAGCATCCACAATAAACTTCATAAGACCATAGAAAAGGAAATAACTGTCTTCTAAATACAATCCTTGCTTGGCAGCAAGGCACCATCAAGTGTGAGTGCAATTCCTTGCCCCCAAATCATTTGTCAGCCTTGTTTGTATTGTTTCTACACAGAATCTAATCCTCTTGACACTGCCTCTTTTTTGAGAGCCAAGCAAATTATTGGCTTCTGTTTGGAACTCTGAGACATCTGTTTTCCTCTTTTGTCACTGTATCTTTTTTCTTTTCAGGAATCAGTTGCCTGGAACCACAACAAGATCTGGTATAAATCAAACCAGTGGATTAATTTACTCCAATAATAATTAACACAGGATTTTTTTTGGGGTGGAGGAGAACAAGAGGGGGATGGTCTCAGTATCATGCAACATTTCAGGCAACACCCTACTCTTCTGGTACAGTGATTTCACCTAACATTTCATCATTGTCTAAACTTTATAATCAGTTGTTTTCTAACAAAAGTGCATACACATGTGAATGAATGCAAAATTATAACAAGGATTGCACTTCAGCCTCTTTCTGTTACCTGGCATTTGCAGGATCACCTTGCCACTCTCTTAATAGCTGTAAAAAACATACCAAAGGCACTTTTTTACAATGAAAATTTGTTCCTCTTTTCTTGGTTTTGTTTCACATTCAGATTACCCCAGGATTTCCCCTGATCTAGAGACTTTCATGCACTGGCAATCACTTTGCCCTTCCCTCTTTCCTGATCCCACCATTAACTTCATACTGCAGTCCACAGATACAAACATGGCACCAAACACTTCACTGCCACCAACATGAACCAGTTACAGATGTTGCCCTGCAGAAGGAAGCTTCAGGCTGTGTTTACATTTGTTCAACAAAAAGCTGTACAAGATTGCTGAGCTTAAAACTGGACATGGCACATTCCACCAGTCATCTGCACTAATGTCAGTAACAAGAGTTCTTATTTCTGAGAGATGCTCATGCAGGAGCAGCTATTTTAGGAGTTGTTTTGGCAGGCTTTTAATTTTATGGGAATTACAGAGACAATGTTTTTCTAAGAGGATGATTCAATATAGTGGGTAATGTATTTCAACTACATAAATTCTGCATGCAGACCCTGGATGCTTCACATGGTTTCAACGATCCACACTCTAACAGCTTAAACAAAGACAATCACATGGGCTTAATAAAGTCAGTGGTAATAAAAAAGAAAAGCTTGACTTTAAGAGGAAAATATTTATATTGGAAGCAATAATTATATAGTACTTTTCATCCCCAGAAGTGCTTTTTAAGTGTCATCTGATGGTTTGCTTGAAAGACTGAGAGCCAGGATTGGATTTCTTCTCCCCACTGCCACCAGCTTGCTGTGTGGCCTAGGATTCATTGCTTAGTGTTGGCTTTTCAGCAGTTCCAGGCACCCACCCATCCATAGGGTGCCACTGAAAAAAATCAGACCAGCAATGCTCTTGGGTCTCATTTTTTCCACCTGTAAAATGAGATTAGTTACCCTATTTTGCAAGGTTGTCATGCACATTAATCATTATTCGTAGGTTTTCTGGTGATCCTCACATCAGAGAGTACTACAATGACCTGGCTTCATTTATGGCAATGTAAGATAACCCCCAAGCCAAGAACTGAAGTTGCTCCCTGAGGTGGAGCAGAGCTGTCTTTAAGTGTAAAAAGTAGCAAGTGGGATTACGGTGAGGGAAGGGTGTTTCCCAGTCATTAGCAATGCTTATACCCTCCCAGCTCCATTTCATTAGCTCCTGGGAGCCACTGTAGGAAACAGGAAGAAATGTAACCCCTCTCTCTTTTCCTCTCACTCACCACCTCCAGCTTCCCTCCCTCTGATCACCAGAGAACAGCAGCAGTGGATCAGGCTGTGAGCACTGTTATTCTCTTTTGGAACTACCCTGTTTGCTTCTTTGGTGTTGCCCACACCACCTCACAGAGCCACCCCTGTGTCTTTACCATTTGCAAGCACTTTAGGAGCTGGCTGTTCCCCTACGCTCAGAACATGCAGCACCTGACAGCTCCCCAAGGCAGCAGCCTGGAGATATCATTGAACATAAATGCATTCAGGTAAAGTCCTTCTCAGCTGGGCAAGTGCCCCTTTCCTCCCTGCCTTGCAGCAGCAGCTGAGGCTCCACTGAGTGTGCAGCACCTGACACCCATCCCAACACGGGTAACAGGAGTGGTGAGAGGGCCTCTCACTCCTGAGCAAAGCAAGAGGGAGCACACCAGCCCATCACAGCTGAGAGAGGATACAGCAAACTGAACGGCTGCCATATGCGCTGCAAATCTGCCAGAGACATCATCTGCTGAGAAAATGCAGCTTCATTTCTTCAGGACTTCACAAATACACAGAGTTGAAAAAAAAAAAATTGAAAAGTCAATACATTCTGCAAGGTAAGAAAAGGGCTAGATCTAGCTCTCCAGCATAGACTCTTTCAAGAACCTCTGCTTCACAGTACAGCAGACTAGGAAGAGGACAATGAAAAAACGAAGCTAATTAAAATGCAACTCACACATGAGGGCTGCTGGAATGCATGGGATCAATTTTCATTGTCATCACTACAGCAGGGCCAGAGAATTTCAAATGCATTTTATCAGATTCTCCAGCCTACACAAGAATTAGGTTCCAAAACTACCTCTGCTAATTCCTCTATCCTCCCAGGAAAATTTGGCATCCAGTTATGGAGTCTGGCATAGCAAAATCCCTATTCAGTACCAGAGAAGTTTCTACTGGATCTTGTTTTTCTGTTCTTCCTTCAGGCATAGAAAGACACCTGATTTGTTTAGGCTATTTAATCAACTTCCAAACACTATCTTTTTCCAAGTTCTAATTCCTTATTTCCTCTACTCTAATGTTCAAACAATTAATTCCCACATGTCTAAATTGCCCAACTTCCATCCTGAACTTGTATCCCATTTCAGTTCTTGGTTAGTACCCAAGTTAACTTCCTTCTTGCCCTGAGCAATTGCTAAGTCCTCTCACACCCAGCCTCTCAACACTGCAGCCTGCTCATTCCACTTGGCAGGAAAAGCTTCTGAGATTAGCTTCTAGTGCCTGACCTACATTTCTGGAGAACTTGGGAGTGGAGAATTGGTTTCTACAGCAGTTCCTGAGGATATTCAATAATCTTTTTCATGACAGTTTAATAGCCATATATACACTTCTCTATTATTCTTGTAAGTTCTTGATTCCTCAAAAAAATCCCTGCCATGTTAAATATCCCAGTTATTTAGCACAAGATCTTCTGTATACAACAAAATGTATTTGAAACCACAATGACTTGAAACGACTTTAATAAAAGGGATGCTCAAGGCTTATGAGGCTTTGATTTTCATTTTCACTAAGGCCTTTACTTACTCTGGCAGAATCAAATGAGAGTAAATGGGATACAGACATGCCTTACATTCACTTTAAGAGGCCATTACACAAACGAGAGGAGTCCCCCCTGTCTGGTAAAAAGAGAAGCGGAACCATTTACCAATTATGAGAAGCAGCCTTTTCTCCAGCAATGAAAGTCTATTACTGTGCTTCACCAGAACCTCAGCAAGTCAGTGAAATTGCTGTAGATGTGATGAAAAGCTCATCTTAGGGAATACAGCGTCACATATACATCTCCCTCAGAATTTATTTGTCTCTTGCAAACCCATGAACAATTTCTCCACACCTATTTTCCCACCATCCTTCACAAAAGCTAACTTGAAAAGGTCTTTTCTTCTGGAAGATATACAGCAGCTTGTTTCTGGCTATTACACCTGCTTTTTTCAGTTTGAGGGACATTATTGTGTTGTTAAAAAAATATCAGGAATGAGGGAGTTGGTGTGACAGACATAATTGGTAAAAACTTGCAATACAGAATTGCCCACAAGTGATACATATTGTTTAAATTGTACACATAAATGTCCATCACTTTTTTGTGGGCACACAAAATAAGGGACTGTCTCTGAGAAGTGCCATCAATCATTTCTAGCAGCCATCAATAAATGGTCATTTACAAATGAACATATTTATAAGATCACTTACATACACAATCTAGAATATCCTCCTTATACTTGCATTCAAGCTCAGCCATGAATCACTGTGAAAACTGGCTGTTTCTTAACTGGCAGCTTTAGGAAAAGAATCCTTTCTGTTTCATATCTCTGAGTTTTTTAGGGGGGAACTTTGCTTAAAGAATGCAAATTAAGAGTGATGTCAATATTCTTAAAATAATTTTTTAACAGAAGGGCCATTTTAACAGGTACAGTCTGAAATCCCAAGAGGACAATATTACCTGTACACTTCAAATTTCAGTGTGATCTTACAACCTCATCCCATTCCCACATGACCAAAGACATTCACTTCCAGAAATTTCCTGTTCCCAAGGGATGACTATTCATCTCTGAAAAGTGCTCCCCAAATGGTGGCAGAGTCCAGTTCACACTGGAATGTTGCATTCTTTCCACCACACCAATGCAGCCTGAGATTACAGGGCTGCTGGTTTTTAAAGCCCAGAGGCAAATCCTCTCTCTGCTCTTTGAACTTTGCACTCATGAGACCACCTCACCCAGGCTCTCCTGGTGAGGAGCCAAACCATCCTGTTTGAAGGCAGCAGGAAGACCATGACTTCTTGCCCATGACATGGAATTTAGTCCCTCATGACTCAGTCTTGTTCTGCTCCTTCCTGCTGCACAGGCACATGAGAAGGGCTGGCTTCCTTTCTCACTGCAATCCTACATCCCTCAGCTGCAATGCAATTACACAGAAATTATACCAAGCTCCAGAAAGAAGAGAACCAAGTCCTAAACGTCCCCTCCTTCTCACCACAAATATGTGCAAAAATTGCATTTCCTTCCATCCCTTTGAAACATCCCTAATTCAGTTGCCTTGTTAATGTCAGGAAGATTATATTGAAACTCTTTCTTTAGCAGCTCAGTGCCCAGCTGGGAGGTGAAAGGCTGCAATCGATGCAGTAACCCTACAACAGATGAGTTTCAAGCACTACACATTAGGCTTTATGGATTTCTTTAAAGTGTGCTTTAAAAAAAATAACAAGGAAAGAAATTAAAAGACCCATCCTACCATTTCAGCTTTCACAATCTTTTATACAATCCTCATTTTTCAGAGCTGGGAGAGAATAAAAACCCAGCCTTTCAGACCTTGGAAACAGGTGAGTGCATAAAATTGCTGGGCTAATAAACGTCATACTGTCCCTCCATTTTCCCTGAAGGCTGTTCTTAGTTCTCAAACACAACAGGGGACTGAAATTATCTCCAAAGCAGATAAATTCAAACTTTGGTGACACTCAAGAAGAGATCAGAGCGAGATGGATCCTGACAGGCAGTTATTCAGCCAAGCTGTTTTACTATTTGCTTAACAGCTTTAAATTTCTCTAGGAATTTCAAAATAAAACACATCACTGAAGAAAAGTTAGGAGCAAAAATAGAAATTCAAGTTGTTTCTTTTGGAGGACAAAATTCCTCAGAACATGTGTTATTTAGAGATTTTAAAAACTGGCTCAGCAAGCCTGATTTCCTTTGCAAGTGCCCCCATATTAGCTGGTGCAGTGCAAACAGAATCTCATGATTGGATGTGTATGCCAGGATTTTATACATATAAAAGTGTGCATGGATGAAATACTGGCTTATTAAAGCTTCCAATGTGTCACTGATACATATCATTTTGGGCAACTTTGAGTAAGGCCTTTTATTTATTCAAGCCATAGTTGAGAATATAATTCTGGAACAGCACATGTGAAGGCAAAATGAACAAAATACCTAGAAAAATAAATCCCCAAAGTATGGCAGTTGAATCAAATTGACACACAAGCTATGTCAGTGATATCAGAAACATCAGTGTGGGGGTAAATTTGATGCTGCTTTGACAATGCAGTTCTGTACACTGAACACAGAGTTAAAGAACAGTTGCATTCCTGTAGTAGTCCCCATAGAATTGCACGCTTTACCTTTTGCTTAATTGCTTTATAAAAGAGAAAAGTCTGCAAGTACCAGGTCTATGTTTTTTCAGCTTAATCTGCCACAGGATGTCCACATCACACTGAGGATCTCCCAAAATGCAGCACACTCAAGAGGTATTTCATGACTATCCCAAACACTCACAGAACCTCTGTGCCAGAGCAATCCATTTGGTCTTATTTCTGATTGCCAGCACAATGACCAGGTCACTTTTGGTCACAGTTAATAGCTGTGGACAGACACCCTGTACCCTATCTGCTGTTCTGGAGTTCTGTATGTGAGGAGGGTACAAATGGAGCAGCACCAACTGTGTAAAACAGATATCCCCTCCCATGCCATTATGTATTCATGTACAGAGAAACAAACTGAATTCACCATTGCTATAAGGAGATACAGGTTTTTCCCCTCACTGGAAGGACTGTACACCTATGGAAAGGGAAAATGGCATTGCTCATTTTAACTTATTCCTGCTGCTGCTGAAATAACAGGAGCTGTTTCAAGAAAACTCAGTCTGAACCCCATTGTAATAGGTCTCAGCCTTTCAAAAGGAAGAACTGAGCCACCTACAAAAGGAGAAATAGAAAAAAAAATCCAATCTCAGAAAGCTGTGCTGTGGATGTAGTTTCAGCAAACTGCCTGCAGCTGCAGAGTGAGCCTGCCACACATTGCTGCTTTGAGCAGCCAGCAACCTGTGCTGAAAGAATACTGATGGAGGGCCTGAGCCTCACAAGAGCTGTGCAAATTCAGCTGCCAGGCTTCAGTCTGTGCATAATGCATAGTATGGCTATGTGAAGCAACCATTTATGAGGCAGAACTAAATGGCAATGTTAAGTACACAGGTAGAAGAATATGCAGCAATAATGTAATGCTCAAGAGCCTTCTCTAAATTCAGTGGAGTTTCTCTGATTTCAGTGGCCTTTTCAATGAGCCTCAAGACCACAAATTATTAAAATATAGAACTTAGTCAAGTAATACAACTTTCTCACTGATTTAATCTGCTTTATCCCCTCATTTCTAGATAGTGAGGAACCAAGTGTTATAAGTCCCATTACTTTGCTATTAAAAGGAAATCTAAGCCTTAGGTTTTGTTGCTAAAGTAAGGCTCTAAAGACAGAATCCCCTTCTGTTGATTGACCTAAATAACTTCCTTACTTTTCAGGTCTTTGGTCAGGCAAATTGATTTCTGTACTTTCCTCTGAGCTAAGGCCCCCACAGAGATGCCCCTGGTCACACAGTCCCTGTACATGGTATTCTTTAACCATCCCCATGTGCTTGTGCAGGGTCATTAGAAAACTGAGGACCAGCATCAAATTATTTACTTCTTGATTTATCTGTATATACCTGGACTTGCACTGAAACAGTGTTTATGTGTAACATAATTATAATAAATAAAATAATTGCCTACCCAGTATGCTATATTTTTCCAAACTGCATCATCCATACAGATATATTTCATATATCAAAAATACTGAAAGATTTTCAACTCTTCTGACAGTAAGAGCATATCAGATTTCTATGTGGTCTTCACTATCAAAAAATAACTGAGGCATACAGTGAGGCAATATAAAACCCACTCTTCTTGAGGAGTTTCTACATGTTGTCTCTTCTATTCCTCCTTTGGGCACAGACACCATCTCACCCTACATATCTACCAGACTGGAACTGCCATCTCAGTTGCATAGACATAGGTCTCCATGTAATAAACCAATAGTAATGTAATGAAGTAAGAATAAAGATTGGTGATTCACAGTGCTGACTTTATTCAACATTCAATTAACCAGGACCCAGTGGTACCTCAGTGAGATTTAGTGCAGAGCAGATTTAGTTTCCACAGCATCTGCATCCACATTAGAAGAGTAAAGGTGGTGGACATCCTGTCCTCACAGTGATGGGTGGAGTGCAAACACCCAGAGCAGAATGGAATAGCTCAGAACTGGGACCAGGAAAGGAGTTGACTTCAGTTGTTAAAATGTGCTGCCATAAAAACTCCAAGAAATATTATAACACACAGAAGATGTAAATCTTTACATCTTCTGGAAGGACCAGTATACTGGAGTTTCCTCATACTTATATCAAATAATCCTGCACCAACACTAATCCAGTCAGCAACAGGACATTTTTCTTCTATTTGTTCCTGTCCTGCTCTCCCATCCCAGGCTCAAACCTCATCCATCTTGTACAATAAGGCCCTTTTTGTGCTGTATTGTTATCTCTGCTGGCCCAGGTCTGTACATCCACAGCCTTCCTTCAGGTGCTATTAATGCATTTTTCTGATGCAAGCATGAACTGGTCTGAAAACAGCAAGGGTGGAGCTGTAACTGTGTTTGAAGCCCTCAGAGACAGCAACCAGTTGCTTTAGCAAAATATTCTTGCAGATAATATAGACTAGAATTTGCCAGAGCCATCTCTCCCCTTCTAAGCCCTTCAAATATGGCAAAGGTGTAATGGCACCTGAGATCCCCAATGAAGAGACACATTCAGTATCAATAATAGTTACACCTATAACTCTGTGGTGAAACTCCTGATAGAAAGGAAAGTCTTTTTCCAAAGCCATTAACTGTGTCAAACTCACAAGATCTGTTTCTGTTTGAAGAAGACCACAACACAATGAATTAATGCCAAAATTCCTTTTCTGATGCCTCTGCAATATTAGTAGGGCACCCACACCATTGCTGATATCAAAAAACTTCAACCTCTGCTTAAACTTTCAGTCCTTTGTTCTCCCAGCTTCTAGCAATAATAATCACTTGCAAGATTTGTTGTTAGAAACAGTCACTGATTTTAAAAATATGAGTGATCAAAGATCTATGCTTTTCTAAAAGGAAATTTCTGAAGCAGACAGTTATATCAAACTGAAAAATTTGAAAGCTTGGTAAACTTTTTTTGCCTTAATGAAAAGCCTAGAAAGTTAGCAATGGATTCTGTCCATCACTCGTATTAACATAATTTTCTAAGAAGGCTATTAGGTAACATGAATTTTACTAACAAAAAGGGTGAACACAAATCAAGCATTTTCAGAGATAATGCTATGCATCACTGGCACATAATTCAATGTTATGATGGATTGCTGGTTTTCATACTAATTTCAAGGCTTTTGAATCAGTAAAGTAATATAGTTGGTCAACATAATACATTTCATAAATCAGAACTTGATAGATTAATCCACATGGAATTATAAATCACATGAGGGTATTCACTTCCAAGCAGAGCTTGCACTCTACCTATTTTTCTTCATGGATTTGAAAACAAAGCATTGTGAGCTTACATCTCCAAATGATGGGTTAGCCCTCCAGGGCTATTCCAGAAAGCACTGCAAGATCACAAGAGCAGAGTGTGCAGAGTAGGAGAACTTGGCAAGCTCTCTCATAAACTCACAGAGACTGGAACAAGTGCAAATATTAATGAAGTTCATGCACCCTCAAAGAGTGCATAATCAGAAATTCATCTGTAGCTAACAGCCTCAAACCCTAAGCAGTAAAGATACGGTCAACAACAGCCTTCCTACAGATTTGTAAATAATTAATTATTTCTTCCATCTCTCAAATTTACCTGTTCCTTAAAGAGGATTACATCTTCAATACTTTTCTGTAGAAATAAAATAAACCACAATTAATTTACTCTCTACCAACAATGTCTGCAAGCAGAGTTAAGGTGAGGTGTGACCCATGGTACACTGGCCTTGCTTTATCTATCTGTAAAACACCAGACAAAAATGAACACATGCTGAAGCACTTTCAACAGAACCAAGGACACTGGCTTTAAACCTTTTGTGCATCTACCCTTGGAAGACACTCTCAGGCCATGTGTAAGGGACCCTGAGCCTGGCAGAGGTCAGACTAATTACAGCTGTTGCAGTGTTACAGTTCCTGCAGCCACTCAGCAGGAACTGACAGAAGCCTTAACTAAGCCTTTCTTCTATTGGTATAGTTCTAGCTTCATTTCTCCATTTTAATAGCAACAAGAAAAGAATCAACAATCCTGAATTTGCTTGGTTATTTAATGGACTCCTAGCTGACAGCAACATCCCAAACTGTCCCTGTTTAACCCCAACAGGCTCTGCCACAGATCTTTGGACCCCATCAAATTCTACCCCTTGAAGAACAAAACCAACACTATATTTCACAGGACATCTCCACCAGCATATTTATTTACCTTTAAAGACCTAAGAAACATTTATGCTGACTTCTATACTTTAAAGATATTTTAACTCCAGGCTACTGACTGTGCTTATTGCAGGTAACAGACACTGACTTTCTGTGAGACTTCAACTGTGCTGTATATTTGAGGAAATGGTGTGGGGCTTAGAGCCTGTACTGTTGCAATCATTGTGCAGAAAACAACTAATAAAACACCCTTGAAAATACAATATGGTAACTTTCCCAGACAAGTTCTGTAAGGCTGAATTTGAGAGCCTCCACACAGCTCTACTCCTTGGTAATGATTATGTAAAACTATTAGATCCTGAAGGCCTAACACTGAAAGACATTATCACTCTATGTAATATTAGTATTCTTTAAATTCTGGCCTAAAAGTGACCAACAGTAAGAATCAATGGGAATTTTAAGACATTTTTATTAGTGGATATTAATATACATATTCTGTTATATATCTTCTCACTCCCAGGCTCCTATAAGTGCAAAGTTTTGAACGATTCCATATATGGCATGATATGATATTAAGAAATATAGAAATTAAAAGGATGCCATATTTTTCAGGTGGGGAAAAGAAGGTAGGGAATGGCAGCAAAACAATTCCCCACACATACTGGTAAATCCAGGCTTAATACTCAAGTAAGCTTTCACTGGCCTCATTTTATTCAAACTGGAATCCCTTATAATTACAGAAGAATTTCCTTGAGACTTCTTACATGGCCCTATTTTTAGAGTGCACATGAGCCATTCTGGCAAAAAATTTTTCACTCTTGAAGTGCTATCATGAGGCCCTGCTGATCTCCAAGACATGAGCTACAATGCAGATGGCAGCTTGGGGAAATCCTGCTCTTATCTAAAACATCCAAAAGCTCTGGTCTCTCCCTCCCTTTATGCCCTTGTGAGCTAAACAGATTCACTCTGTCCACCTGTTCCTGAAACAAGTAGCTCCTAATCAAGCAAAGCAAAGCAAAAAAATGAAGGAAGAAGGAAAAAAAAAAAAAAAAAAAAGCATAATTTACCTTTGCTGTTGTCTTTAATTAAATGTATTCCACTCTGGTGGTGCCACTTAGGCTGAACCTTTTCCTATGCAAATTTCAAGGCTAACTTCTAGCCATAGAACAAGTGTACACTTGGGAACAAGTTGGTATTTTCTCAGTGCTACTTGTGTTTAAGTGCACTCTCAGGTGTTTATGTTATCCTTCATAATGGCCTCTTCCCTTTCCAATTAGAATAATTAGAGCACTGACAGGAAAAAGATGCTTTGTTTCTTTTTATCCACAATAGATCATCTAAGACTGCATTTCATTCTGAAAATCAATCCCCCTATTTCCTGCTCCAGGCAGCCTCAGCACCTGTATTAGTCTGGTCTTTTTTCTTTTAAGAGACATTCCTAATGTTGCCACCACCTCCAGTCCCTGCACCTCCAGAAGGTCACCATCCCTGATGGTGCTGGTGCAGTTCTACACAGCAGGGCATTTCAGGACCTGTATCTTGGCAGATTTAAAGGGCAGAGGAAGCTGCTATCTTTACTTGATGACCCAAAATTTGCACTCAAACCTAAAAGTACTCTGTACTTGTGCCAAGAACTGAGATCAGTTCCAAATCATCCTGTAGGGTTTTAGACTGCTCTGAGCCAGCAGAAAATATGACCATCAATCCCTCTCCTTGTACAGCATGATACAACTCCATTCATAATCTTCTGATCATTCACTCTGTCATGAATACAAGCAGAATTTCTATCTATTGTTACTATCCAGTAAAGAAAAATTCCATGAACAGACTTCATATGCAGGGAGGCAAAAGCTAAGGAACAATGTAGCTTTGCCTACCACACAGAGAATTCAACATACTTCAATCTGGTTTTGGACAGGAGCTAAGACAATAATGAAAGAAAATTGAAAGAAAAAAACTGTTAAAAATTGGTCCATTCCTGCAGACCTTCTCCTGGTACTTGTAAGGATGAGGTAGAAGTGGGAGTTGCCATCTGCCTTCAAAGTGTGCTTCTTGCACAAAAATGTGAGTGTGCCATTGTTAAGAGGATAAGGACTGAACAGTTGGATCAGTTCTAATTATCCAATGATTACAGAAAGTAATTCAAACTTCCATAAAGACTTCCTTTGTGAAAGAGATCCACCTGCTAGAAACCACAAGTTGTATATGTGGACAACAGTCTTCAGTGCAGCAAATCACACCTCATTTTGTGCTCTTTGCATTCCCTATTTCAACCTTATAGTTGACTTGCACCCACATCTTTAAAGAACAGCACATTACCAAAGTTAGCTTTAAGAAATAACAAAGAAAAATGCATAACAATGCACACAAATTACAATTGCTTTGGTAAATTATTTTTCCCTGAAAAGAGAAAGTAGAAAAATGCAAAACAGACTAGGATCATCTTTCTGTCTTCAAGACTGCTGGGAAATGTCATTTTGATCAACTCAAGAATTATCCACATATTCACCTGGGATTTGCATTGAATTAAAAATTCTGAGTGAAAAGAAAAAATTAGATTTACATCTAATTTTACAGAGAATACAGCAGTTCAGCATATTGGTCAATAGGCTGGTGTTCATCCAAGTTCAACTCTAATTTTTTACCTAAATAGAGAAGATCTGAATACTTTCCTTCCACTTAGCAGAAAGAAAAAAATAATAATTTTGACTTACCACCTCCCTCCTAAGTGCTCCTTGCAGAACTTGAAAGGAAAAGACACCACATCCATCATATCCTTTCATCGTACTCCCAGTGGATTCAGAAATGTTTCCCATGTATTACAGGAAGGCTGCACATACCACACTCTTTCCCATGACAGCAGCAAAGCCTGGATTTCACTGCAGACTGTGCTGTGTTCAAAACGGAACCCAGAAGTTTCCATCTGCACAGTTCCACTTTGCAGCACTCTGAAGCCACGTGTGTGCAAAGGGACAGATGAGACTATACAGTCTCTGAAGGATTAATGAAACTGAACTGTGTCAAAAATACTGCATCCAGGTAAAGCTTTTCTAGCAACCAGCTGCAATTCCCCGTACCAGTTCCAGAAGTCCCAACTGTGGCCCTGTGCAGAGCCAGGAAAATATGTTGCACCCCACTTGGTGCTGTGCCTGTCCCACAGGGCCCTGTAGACATGTCCCTGTCGCAGCACATGTCACAGTCCAGACAGCCATAATACATAGAAAGCTTCAACCCATACACAGTAACACCAGACCTTCAGAAGCCTTCAGGTATCTGCCCTTACAGAGAAATACCATGCCAGTTCAGAAGGCTTCAAGATCTGCTCTTTATTGCCCTTTAGCTCAGCCTTTTATCCCCTCATGCTGATGCCCTGCCCCTGTGTGCCCTCTGCTCCCTTTGGTGTTGGTCAGTGCCCCTGGGCACTCCATGGCTCATTGCTGTCAGTGCTGCTCACCTGCTGCTCACAGCTGTGCCACTGGGGATGAGGCTGGGCCCCACTCCCAATCACCACAAACTGTGTACCTACAGTCCCCCTTCTTGGTTTTGGCCCAGAAATTCATGGCCCCATAAAATAAAATGGCAAAAGATGTAGAGACCTCTGTGTCCGTATTGACACCAGGACTAAGGGAAGGATTTAGAGCACAATATCACAAGTGTTGGAAGAAATGTAACTGAGGCCCTGTCAGGTAATGAAACTCAGAAAAATCCTCAGCACATAAAAATTGCTTTCACAAACATTCAAGCCCACTAAATAAAATAAAAATCTGGAATGAAACAAGATACTCTGGAATGACCTTGAGAGGTTCAATCTTCTACTCTGGCAGATAGATGGAGCAGCAAATCAAAGAAACATGATCTACATGTGCAAACTGTCCCATCTATAGACAAAGGCTTTGAGCAGCAGGGTCCCCAAAAGAGGCAATATGAGCCTTTTTCTGTCAAACCCTTCATTATTCTAACATATGACCTAAAAGCCAAAGGAAACCATGCAGTACACTCCAAGCAGGAAATGCTGCTGAAGGGATCTTGACACGATGAATCTTTCATGATTCAAAAGGACATTAGACTGATATCAAAGATGGGCATCAGTAATCCTAAAGAAGCCAGAGTCTTCCTCTCCATGTAACCAGAGCATTGTTCTACTCTTTGTACTGTCCTAATGAATTCAGCTCTGGTTATGCTTTGACTGAGCCACTTCTTTCTTTTCCCCCTACAGCAACAATTTTTGCACCACCCAGAGTGACTGTTAGTGCCTTTATTTCTGTTGGAAAAATTTCTACACTGAACACACACAAACCTTGTTAACAGCTTGAGGACTTTTCAGTTTTCAAGTAGGATTAAAATATGACTCCTAATTTGTGATCTTTTGCATTAAAATATGCCCCCTGTGATCTTTGCAGACATTCAAAGAGATGTGAAAATAGTACAAACATCCCAGGAGATCAGAACCAAAGCATATCCACCATTTTGCTGATATGGATTTTGTAAACAAAGCATAGGAGAATAACTGAGTTTCAAACCTGGTAATCAAAAGTTTTAAGTAATGCCTAAACTTGAGGGCCCTTGAGCTGTCTATCTAACACTTACTCAAGCCTCTATACTGTCCATGAAACCATGCTGTCAGGACAAACATGAAAACATTTGGTGACAAACAGCTTCTCCCTGCCAACAAATAGAGTTATTTAAATTAGCAAAGCTAATCCTAATGCTTGCTGTATCATCTGTACAAGTCATAAAATGGTTTTACAAATCCAGAATAAAACAAAAGTGATACCTTGAGCTTACATCACAAGAATCACCATGACCAGTGTCTCTGGGTTTGATTTCCTTCCTGAGCAAGAAAGTCATGGTTGATCTCATTTCAGAATTAAAGCACACAAAAATTGCTGTAAGACAACTTAATCCATCACTATTGTATGTTCCAATGGTTTTCAAAGAGCATGAGACAAATTATTATCTCAATTATATCAGCTATAGTGATTTGGTTCCTTTTGCTTCAACTGATAGGATTGTTTTGATGCTCTTCAGTAAAACTCCAGAGTTACACCACAGACTTGTGTAGGATTATCACTAATGCATGCTTGTAACAAGATGAGACATGGCTGATTTCTAGATAGTTTTATCCTCTGTATGCATAATTCTGCGTTTAATTCACTGCAAGAGTGGGTCCTTTAAAAAGCTGATACCTGTTTTATTTGAAATTTGTGACATGAAGCTGCTTTACTTGCAATTGGTCACTATTCTCAGTATACATGCAAACAGAAGTTCTAATAGTTTTACATATCAGATCATGAATGCATATGAACAGCAGTATGTATTTCCAGAATGGAAATAGGAATTACAGAATTATAATATTGAACACAAGAAACTTTCACAGAGGGGAATAATCTCTGTGCATTTGCTGCAGCTGCTTTGTTAACCTATGTCTATCCATCACTTTCAAGATGACTGAAATAAGCAGATCATCTACTTTATGGCAGTAATGACTTCAATGGCACCAACTACGTAAAATCTCAGAAGTTATCAAAACTTCTAAAGATGGTAATACTTCACATTTCTTTACTTTCTATTATGTCAAAGAAGCCCAACAGGCATTTCAGAAAGTCTCTTTGCCCAGCACAGCGTGCTTGCCCATGGGCTGAGGGTACAGGTCTCAGTCTGAGTAACTGATTATCAGCTCCTGGTGTCTGCTGTACAGTAATGTCTCTTGACCACACATTCTAGCCTGTTAAAAGTATTGCTATACCATAAGAACCAAAAATCAGTCCCAGTTTTTGAGATCAAGGTTCATCAAGCCCACGCTATCCTCAAGCCTCCCACAATTAATTATAAAGGTAAAGCATAAACTTAACAGGTTCTCCCAGTTTTGTCAGCAAACATTTGAGGGACATTCTAAACTGGCTACTATCTTTAATTTACTTCTTTAAAGACCTAAAGATGAACTTATTCTTCCCTTATGTGTTTTAGTTTTAGCATTAACATTATCATAATTGAAGCTTTTCTGTGAATTTTCACCTGGATTTAGGACATGAGGATCAAATCCATTGTAGATGCATTCACAGATCAGATCCTACCTGTAGATTAACAACACAAGGTGTCAGCCATCTGCCTCTGTGGGCAATGGAGAAGGAAAAGCACTTCCAGAGACAGATTCAGAATAGCAAGTTTAGCTTCTGTTCCAAGTTCTCCCAAGGAATTATCCATTTTAGAGTCCTTGGAGAAAAACAGCAACAGTGTGCAAGAATCCCTTTCTGAAGAAGCCACTTTTCCATCATTCTCTGTCCCAAAAGAAAACAAAGCAACACTCATTTTTAAAACAATGCCTGATACTTTTCAAACCACATTCATGATCTTTTCCTGATTGCATCAGTCTCTACATTCAAGCCCTCCAGATTTATTCTGTTTCCATATGATCTATCTTAGATTTTATCTTTCCTAATTCTGAATTTTTTCTTCTTCTGGTGAACAACAGTGATCAGCAATTGTCTGTAAATAAAATTCACTGTTTTATCACTCCTCTGTAAAGTACTCTGGAGTGCAGGATTATATCCCTCCAAGGCAATGACCTGTCTAAAGAATCTTCCCAGAAGTTACAGACAACTGATTTATAACTAAGGGAACTCCCCCTAAAACATGATATAGAGTGTAATGTACAAAGCACAATATATGTAGGGATTTTTTTTTTCCTTTGGTAGGCATGTATCTACTGCTGTGCCAAAACTTCAAGTCAGAAATTAAAGAATCAGCTAGAAAACTTACAAAAAGTAGCTTCATTTTCTAATGAAAATGCTGTGAAACACACACCTCAGAAAACCTCAAGAAAATCCTGGAAGTAATTCAGACTCTTCATGTGAAACATCAACTTTTAAAAAATTTTAGTGCTTCAAAGGAGTCATTTTTCTTTCTTCCCTCTTCTCAAAGACACTGCATATATAGAAAAGACTTGAGAATACCCTATGGGAAGCCTACCCTGTCAAACCCTCATCACCTGTACAATAGTTTCTTGACATAAATTACCTGACACCTACAACTGCAAAAAATTGTGGAATTTTAGTAACTGGAAAAAAAAATCATTTAGTCTTAAGCTGGAAAGAAGAGATGACAACAAAAGAAATCATTATTACCAATTTTTCTGATAGGTCATGAATAAAGTAGCAAGTGTAGAGAGAAGGTTCACACCCAGCTCTGGGGGCCCAGCACAAGACCAAGGCCAGGTGGGATGAGGTTCTGAGCAACCTGGTCACTGTCTGCCCATGGCAGGGGGCTGGAACTTGATGAACTTTAAAGTCCCTTCCAACCAACTCCATCCTCTGATTTTGTCTTTCTTACAGGTATGCCCTATGAAGCTCCAGAGAAGATAATGAGTCTTCCCAAATGGGTCTTGTCACTACAGCTTTTTGAGCAAAAGGCAGTGGTGGGCAAGTGAAGGCTGAGGGCAATCTGCCACAAGAACAGTGCTAGACACAGACAGAAGAATTACCAACTCCTGGAAAAGACATTTTATTTCTTTCACTCTCCTCTCACTGGTTTTTGGGGTTTTTTTCAATGCAGCCAGCAAGGATTTCACACTAACAGTGAAATATATCCTGCTTTTCCAATGTATGTATCCCATCAGCCCACCTACAGCCATAAAAAGCCATTCCCAACAGCTCTGAAAGGTTATACCTACATCAGAACTCTAATATTCTCACTTTCCCATCTGACTAATTTTCTGTTCATTGAAAAGTATTCCATACTCATGGATAGACAGCATAGAACAGACTCTTATGCTATTGTGAACCTGGAGCAGCTGAAATGCATTCACTCTAGTTAGTCCAAATTTACTCTCTGGTCAGGATGGCTGCATTCCTCTAGAATTAAATCAGAAAGAGAAGAAAAAGGAAAATACACTTCTGCTGCAAAGGTACAATCTTCCGCCCAATTACTATAGGAGTGAGACCAAAAAGGGCATTCCTGAGACATATTCCATACTCAACAGGAATCCCAACTTGATCCCTGGAGGAAGACCCCATAAAACCACCAGCTTATTGTGACTCACACATTAAGCAATTCAGCATTGTTTTCATGCACAGCAGGACATCTCCCTTTCCCTATTTTACAAGATCCTTTGTTGAGAAAAGGGTGCAGAATAAACTTCAACACCAAAACCTTTAAGCTCCCAGCACTTTGACATGAGATTGACAGTAAAGAGAGAAAAGAAGTTGCTAAGAGATTAATTTCTCAGCTATTTAACTGCCAAATATTTGATACCCCAGGGTTAACTTCATACTACTGACAGGCTCCTTTTCCTCCAAAACTGCTGCCCCATGGAATATTTCTGTGTCATAAAATGTGAATACAGGTAAAACCTCTACTGCCAAACATTTGTGTGAAAAACAATAATTGAACTGTAGCACTGAATTCTCTGATTTTAAGTCCCTGATTTTCATGTCTTCAACTTTGCTGTCAGCCCTTATCCTGTAGCTGTAAGCCACTCTGCTTTCTGAAATTTTAGTCAACAAATCCCTAAAAGTCTTATTCTGCATAAAGAAAGTGGAACAGAAGATGACTTTCAGTAGCAAAAACTTCTGCTAACTGCAGTAATTTTGCTGGTACACAGTGCCACTCCTAACAAGAAGCCAAAAACTGATGTTTTACTAGACCTGCATACATCTGCCATTCTGAGACCAGTGAGAGCAGATACAGCTGACACAGGCCCTACAACTACACAAAAGTCTTACAACTTCCTTGAGCTGTGCACAAAATTCCCTGCAAACAGCAATAGATTTTCTTGTCTCAGTTACCATCAGCAAATGCCTCAGGAATAGCCAATGACCACTGTGGTCATAAACCAGATACTGAAAACCACTTGTCTGAAATTATGTGTCACTTTTTTGTGTTACTAGGAAGCTTACAACTAGTTTCTCCAGTAGTTAAATGATTTCCTGTATTGAACTCTAGTGCCCAGTTTCTGGCCCAGAGAATAGCAAAAAATATGTTCAGTGCTGCAATGAGACAGCCAATCAGTCCTGCAATTGCAAGGAACTTCCTCTATATGAGTAGGAAAAATCAGGACTATCAAGGAGTTCCTCTAGTTGTCACTCAGGGAAGGAGATGTGCAAACACACAGACAAGGTAGGAAGCAAATTTGGTCTCTACCACATGTGAGACCTTGGAGAACAGAAGACCATTGAGAAACATTTCTAGTTTGTGGGGATTTTTGTTTCTTAAAGATAAGTTTCTCATTCCTTTACTTGACATTGCATTCACCTAAGCCAATTTGAAGTGTCTCTTTCTTTTGTCCCCTTAATTACACATCTTATTTCTACATGGGAATGTTCAGTCTTATTAAATGTAAGAGGTTTCTTTCTTTGCCCACACAGAAAGCAGCATCCTCACTGTGCTGAGGACAGAAAAGAGTAAATCAAACCCAATCAAAATCTTTATTAAATAGGAAACAACTGCATGGAGGACCCAGTAAAACAGAAAGCATGAACAGAAAGTTTTCTTAAAATCTTCACTTACATTGCTATAATATTTAAATATTGAACATAAGTAAAGTGACAGAATCCTGGTCTATAGTTAGGAGGGCTGAAACCATTCCGTATCAAAACTATTCAACAAGTTATTTTAAAATCCCAGTTTTAACTGTAAAAATGAGATTTTATAACACTTGAGAGTATAAATATATTTTAATGATTAACAGAATGCTTTTCTTTCCCTCCATAATTTTCCTGTGTCCACTTTTTAAAGTTGGTGTGTCAAACATTCAGCTTGTCAGATTATGTGATAATAAATGGCATACAATAACTGCACAGCACTCAAATTCCATCAAAACTTGGCCAGCAGAACTAAAAACATCCAAACAAAGGGAACATCAGGGGACAGATCTCAAGCAGAAGCTACTTGGGATAACCTTTGAAAACAATAGTGCACCACTAATTCATACCAGCTGTGAATCCACAGGGAAGGAGCAATAGTGGTGGGAATTAAAATATACATTTAAGCAACAAAACTGATGCAAGGTTTTGTGTATCCTTATGGAATCCTTCAGAAAATATGAGAAGGTACTGAGCTTCCTGTCTATGTCTTCTCATACTCAGTGCTCAGGAGAGATCACATATAAATACATTAGTGTACAATTGTTGTAGGCATAAATACATTGGTGTACAATTGTTGTAGGCATAAATGCTGCTTTTTAGACTGTTCTGGTGCTTTATTAGTAAAATGTGAAGTACTGAAGCCAACATGATATGAGAATAGAGAAAAATACACTTTTTTTTAAGATTATCCCAACAGTGAAATAGTAAATATATTCCTGAGCTGCTTTTGCCAAAAGTACTTTCAGCAGCCAGTGCAATTCAGCAGTTTATCTGGGCTGCCTCATGAAAACATAATACAATAAGTTCATGGGAAATTTTTCTGTAAGTATTTATGTTTATAAAATTAAAATTTGTGTTCATGTGGTTCTCCTAAGAACTGTGTTTCTAGTTACTAGTTAGTCTGTGTCCTTTAGCAATAATCAGCATTCTTGGAGGCATTTCCCAGCAGTATGGGAGCAGGTTCCGCAGGCTTTCCTTCCAACAGGGAGGTGGCTACACCAGCTGATTGTGATAAAGAACCACTTCCTTTCTTCTCATGAACTGCTCTACTTGGTGTTTATTTCTACTGGGCATCTCCTGAAGCTTTTTCTCCATCAGTGGTATTGAGAAGAGCACAGACAATGCTGTTGTCTCTATCTATACTCTATTACAATCCTCCTTGGGATGAAGGGGCCAAACATTTTACTAAAAGCTAATGGCACTCGAGAGTCCAATTCCTGTAAGGTAGATCTACAAAATCACCAAGGCAGAGAAAAAATCTGTATAAGAAACCAAACAAATATTTTTGTGTTCTTCTACATCAACAAAAACAAAAAATAAAATACTTGAGTAAGAACAGCAATGCTTCCCAAGCCACCTCCTTCCACAGCAATAATTATCCCTCTATTTTTTTTTCACAAACCCATTTCTTTAAATTTACAAAATTCATGCTGTGGTAAATGTTATCTTCTTTCAAAAATTACAGGTGTAGCAAGTATCTGTCTTATACAATCTGTCTTTACTTTTAACTGGTACTATGATTATTAATCAACTTACAGAGCAGAGCATAACAAACAAGCCATTACAAAATGGTTTCCCTCTGTCTTAGAAAATACTAATCTTAAGTGCTGCTGAACACAGGAATTTTTTGCCTAATGATTACTTTGCCTCTGCTTTCTTTGTAAAATTGCAGGGTTTATAATTAATTATCAAATAAACATGATAGATACATTCAAAAATAAAGGAAGAGCCCATAATAGTGGAATTTATAAGCGATAGACAATGAAGTTGATCCTAAAGTTCTCAGTTCTTTGGATCTAATACTTGTAAAAATGTGTGGGTTTCTCAATTTTCCATAGCAATCTATTAGTTAGACTTGTCTCAGGTGTTTTCAGATTGAATTAACTGGAAACCAAAGATATACAATAGATGAAAGGTGTTGAAATCAAACCCACCAGAGATCTCTATGCTGTGAGCACAGAGCAATCACTTACAAATTCCACTAAAGACCACTGAACATTTCAGCCACAAAAACCCAACCAAGCAGTAGAGATCAGCTCTCATTTTCTCTGCCAGCAGTTACCAACTGTATGAGATACCCAGGAAATATGAAGAGCTCAGCAGTCCTACAGGATGATGGAGCTGCAGCTGTCAGATACTTTTCACATAACTTCTGCAAGACAAAGTGCCTGGTGGCTGGCTCCAGTCAGCAGGAAAACACTGGATTAGAGGCCATTTCCTCTCCAACCAAGATGAATTCCAGCCTCTGGCATTTGCTCTGGTCAGACTCTGATGCTTGTAATTAATTAAACTAATTTGTTCACAGTAAGCATCCAGCCCTGCACCAGTGAACAAGCAGGAGGCACAATGAGATGCCTTCTGTTTTCACAGAACAGGGCTCAGGTGAGACATTCTTTTCTAATGACAGAACCCAAGCTTACTTTATTTTTCCCTCTTTTCTTGTAAAAGACAGTCCTTTTTCCTAAGCCATCCTAGGAAAAAAAAAATCTCCACTTTAAAGGACTATTTCACTCTTTCTACAGAGCATCTGCCCAGGAAGGAGGAAAACATGAGACCATACGCAAAAAGGCAAAAGTAGCTTCAGCAAATAAGATAATTGAATAACTGAAAACCAGTTCACACTTGGAACACCAAGTGAACCAAGTACCAAGATGGAAAATGAATGTTCAAATCCAGTTGAATAAAAAAAAGGTTCAGTTAAAAAGGGCCCACAGAGGGCACGAATATTTTCTTCAGATCCTACTAGCTAATAATTATTTGTTGGGGACCATAACATACAAATCTGTTCTGCATTTTATCAGGACAGTCTTAGCAAAGAGGTAGACTGCAAGCAAATTTTGTTGTCACAAAGCACAGAAGGCAAATAATACTCACAAAGAAGTTTCCAATGATTTTTGAAAAGTAAATATGTATATATATATAAACACACATGAACATGAAAGTTGGGAACCTTGGACAGATTGAAGAAAGAGCTACAGTTATCAAATAACTCATTCGGTATTGTCAATATCAGTTATTCCTGCTGTCAGCTTTGACAAAACTCACACTACGGGTTAATATAAGGCAATTTATCAAAGAAGTGTCCATCAGACAATCATTATGATGGAGTCAGAAATTTCTCTGCAAACCATCATTATCACTTAGTGTATCAGTCAGCAACTTGAATACTATTTGAAGTATCAGACACTGATAACATGGTATGGCAGGATACCTTTAAGTCATCAATTACTTCATATTTCCTTCTGCTCCCCAAGTATTTATGTACCTTTACATTCCAAAGCACTCAGAAGAACCATTGCTAATAGCAGATAGACAGCACCATTTATGCAAATGTGTTACAACAACACAGAAAATGGAAATAGGAGCTAAAATAATCAGCATCAACATTTATATGCATAGTTAGGAACAAATGGTGGAATGAAATGAATGATTGTTTAATTCCATGTTCTTCCATTGTGGCATTAATCAGTGCATGGATGGTAGTTAAGAAATTGCTTCTGCCCATCACTCAGCATTTCTGCTTTTGAAGCAAGAATTGAACTTTTCCTTCCCTGGCAACACTTGTAGACCCTGTCATGCCAATAATGGCTCCTACTGTTTGCTTAGACATCTGACATGGAAATTCCTACAGATCAGACCAGATACAAAGAGATTTGAATTGAATTACCAGATTGGGTGCAGGTAAAAACTACCCTGCTTCCTATGTAAAAGCTGCTGTGTCACCATGGTCAGGTTGTTCCAAGCAACAGGAATTCATAACACTTTACCTAAAGATAATTGAGAATGTCACAGAACACTGGGAAAAATGTTTGTGTGAGAAACCACAGATACACAGCTTGGAGTAAAGGAGTGGATACAACATTTATAGACAGACTACATAAGGAATTCAGGCAAACACATCACATCCTTTGATTGGAAAAAGATATGTAATATATTTTAAAAGGAACAAGTGCAATTAAGTTGACCTGCCCAATTTTTTGTACATAAATTTCTCTTAGTAGTTAAAGAAGGTCAATAGCATTTTCTTCCTTTTTACAGATGGAGAAATAGCAGGCAATGTCACTTGCAAAATAACACACAAGGTCTTAGGAGAGCTCAGTAGAAAAATGAGTGGGACTTTCTGGTCTCCTTCAAATTAATAGGAATCTCATGGACTTAAACAGGTCTAGCTTTTTCCTGAGAACATATGAATCTTATATCCAGGGCACTATGATGTTGTAATATTACACAAAATAATTTTCCAGTGAGCTGCTAGCTTTATGTAACCAACCATGCAATGAAAGAAGATTAAAAATTGAATTAATACTGAAGTTTTAATCATACCAGCAGTCGCTACTGTCACATAGCAGCAGCAGCAGCACAAAGAGTGAGAGGAGCAGAGCTGTAACTGGCAAACAAAAGGCAAAAACTGTCTCTTATTCATAAGTAGATTAGTGAAAAATAAACCAATTAAACACCCAAAGCCTGCTTTATGAACTCGGACATTTATTTACATAAATGCTGGATGGCTGCTGGTATGAATTCTTTTCATCTGGGTTATTTAAATGTGAGGATCTAGCATGAAGGGCAAACCACCAGGACAGGAGCACTGTGAGGCTCTGCTTTTAAATCTATATATGACTTACTGACTGGGGATTCACTAGATGCTTAGGAGACTCTGACAAAACTGAAGTTGTGAGAGAGAAGTACCAAAGAGTTCAGTGTCACACACTATTCATGGTCCTTCTGAGACAAAAATTCACAGAAAAACATGGCTTCAGTCCAGCCAATAAAATGATGTAATCTCAGGTATTCTATAAGCCTCTGCCAAAAGCCACTTCTGCTAGAAGAGCTTCAACCATTCATGAGCTTCCAATAGAGCAAATTCTACACAATTCCTTCCTGTTGTTCCAAGCCACAAATCCTACCTGCAATTTTGGTAGGATTGCATTTATAAAGGTAGGAATTTGGTTTTTTATCCCATCATATTTTCATGAAGATCTTCTCCATCATCCAGCCACACCAGACATACAATGCCCTTCATGTCTTATATAGCAGCAATTGACTCTTTCTTTACTGGAAACTAATTTGGGAGTTAATTCTATAAAAAATTTCCCTCACAGAGACATAATGCAGTAGGAGCAAACACACAAAGTCAGAGTTTAGCCCTCTGCATTCAGAAACTGAAAGACTGTTAACAATTTTCACAAATCTAAATTACCTGTAAATAAGAATGACTTGTTAGGAATTTGTGATTATTCTCATTAGAGGTAAAAGTACAAGGATCAAGAGCAGATGTCATCCTTGTGCAGGAATTAAAATGAATGATTGTGCATAACAAAGATTCATTCATTATTTTTTTGAGCTTGACTGATATGAACACATGGTGATCACTATTAAATGAACTGAACCCAAACTCAAAGTCTGGGAGAACTTAATGATGAAAGGAGTACAGATACTGCTCTAAAAAATGGGAAATCACACAAGAGGTTGCTTGTTTACAAGAAGACTGCAGTGGAGGCAAAATGTTATATGCTGTGTTATTTAAATACCAAATTTTTATTCAACAAACCCCACTATGCCACAGACTGCCCAATGATTTTTTCTTTATTTTTTTGTATCCACACTCTATGATTCTTTAGCGATGACAAGGGAAACATTAAATTAATGATAAATTTCAGTAATCAGGTGAAATAAAAAAAAAATATTTAGAGTAATTAATGTTAGTTTTTTTTTCCAAAACGCCGTTTCATATTGTTTAAAGACACTTCAGAGAAATAACTAAATTCTCAGTACTCTCCATGAGGAAATGAAGTCTTCAAAAAATAGGCATTAAATCATTACCTATGCTTAACAAATACAATAAATCAACTCAATGAAACAGGCATGAAGTTCTCACAGATTTAGGCCCCAATCCATGCAATGTCCATTAACCTGGTGCAGCAGGCTGGGTCTGCCACCAATGCTGGAAATAGCTCCTGAATTTAGTGACTCAGACTGGGAGGTATTTGTTAAGTTAAACTCTACTGTTAATTTCATGCCAGAAACATATTTTCAACAATATATGGGTTCTGCCAAGATTAAGTGTTATCAAAGATGAGAAGTAAGAGTAAAGGAGACTTAGAAGAAAGAGAATTTGTCCTTGAGATGGGGAAGCATTCCAGAGGTGCTCTGATTTTTCATTCTCCACACTCCTATTTCCAGAGGCCAACTGCAGCCTGATCAAAGGCACACAGAGGCTCCCATGATCTCATTCAGTCTTTTTAAATCAGGGTTCAGACAAGCACCTATTAATACACAGAAAAGAAAAAAAAATATGGAGCAGTCACATCCTTTTCAGTTAATTAGGTCATGATTATTCAGCTTCACACCAGAAAAATCTTATTGCAGCAAAGAGAGTTTTCTGTTAACCTCCTCCATTCCTTCCTAGCTGTGCATTCAGGCTGTATGTAAATTGATTGTATTCCTCAATACAAGATATCACACACAGGAAAGCAGGCAGGATTAAAAGATGTCTGTGATTAGACTATCTAGAAGAATAATTTATAAGACTGCCCCATCAGCCTTCACACCAAAAGGTGAATGCCTGACACTACATGCCTTAGGTTGGAAAGGATATTATTCAGTGCTTGTCCATTATACAGATTTTTTCTGATGCTTTTTCTGAGGCATCAAAGATAAAGCAGATAGATCAGTGGTCTAACAAAACAAAATAGTTTACATTTTCATTAAGGAATGGGGAGAAATTATTTTGTTCTTCATCCTACTGTTTCAGTCAAGAAGCCAACTCTCATTTCCCTTTACAGTTATATCTATAAATACTGCTCTTAGCTCTTTGGATTCAAAATGAGAAATGCATTCAAGCAGTGTTTTCACACTGGCCCAGTTTTCAAACACTTTGGGGAGGCTAATCTAACCTTAAAAATGAACAAAGGAGCTTTGCAACTGGTCACTTCCAGCAGAAGAGTAACCTTAGCAATTTTGAAAATAATGGATTACCAGGGAACATGCTGAAAGTCTGTCTATGAATACAGTCTGAAACCAAACTTTTTGTATAACCTCATTTTTTAAGATGATTCAAAATCTACTAAAGTCGATAGGAAGATCCATATTGATTTTAGGAGGCTTTGAATCATGCCTAAAATTGCTCTTTCATTACCTAACATCTAAACACAGTAAAACAAATCCTACAAATCAATATATTTCTATAAACACAGCAGTACAAGAATGAATTATAAAAAGTTATAACACAGCTAACCAGGATTTGTACACATAAGCAACAAAAAAATTACTTCTTCCTGGGGTTAATTATCTTTTCACAGTTCAAAAAGGTAATCACCTTAAATTACATTGGTCTTGCTAATGCTTCCTTAAGTAATTCTGACATTTAAAGGTAGGAAATTTATGGAGAGCAATTAATGCATGAAATAGTTGCAGCAAAATTAAATCTACTCAACATTTTCCACTTCCTGCAAAAAGACAACATTTTACACATAATTTATTACACGATAAATATTGCGTCAAAATTGGGAATTAGATGCTTTTCCCATTATCTCTGCAGAAGTTTTGTATTTCTATATAGAACTGTTTTCAAGGAGTAATGATCTGGGCTTCAATAATCTTTTGCTGGTACTTATCATATGCTCAGGTCAGGTGAGTTTGGATTCAGCTGCCTGTGGGCTGAGTTCACTCAGTATCATTCCGAAGATAAGTAGATGCACTTTCTTGCACTTTTTTTCTGAGAGAAAGCAACATGCAGATACTTCGTGTGACCCACAGCCTAGACACCTTTCTCTGTGTCATTTTTTTTTTCTTCAAACATTAAAGTTATTTCTTGAACATAGAATACTGCCCTAATGGGGAACAATAAAAAAAACTTGGAGATCTAAATTCAAAATGTCAGTGGGCAAGTCAAGCAGGAATCCTAACCAATTTGAAAGTAAAGGCTACTTTTAATTTGCAGCCCTTACAATTTTTGCAAGCCATTAGGTCAAAGCACTTCAATTCCTTTACAACTGCTCAAACAGCTGTCCCTCTTCTTGCACACACCCTTTTCCATTTTAAAGCATTTCTGGTGCTTGGCTTTTCTGCCTAACTATGGCTGTGCCTATGGGACAAAAACCAAACTGACAGATCATTAGAGAAAGAAACCGTTGGCAGAAAGTTCTGATATCCTTGGACTACTGAAATAATGTAGAAATAAACACTACCCAAACTGCAGCTATTACATGGAAACATGTTATAAGAAATTGTCCTCTTAAACCAAGACTCAGGATGTCTTGATTCTTGAGGTACAAGAGCTGTTCTGAAAAGCAATCAAAATCACAGGACACAAAATGAAATAAAATATAGAAAATAACAAACTGAACTTGAGAAATGTTAATAAAATATCACTTCTTTAATAAACACATCATGCAGAGCTTCGATCATCCTACTGCAGTGGCCTTGTCCTAAACAGTTCCTTCATTAAGATCAGTGTTACTGTGGAAGGGAGAGAGCTTTGTTTACACTTTTTAACAGACGTTTGAAAAATTTTTAAGTTTCCCGTACCCAAAGAGCTCTACAGGGAAGCAGGAGAGGGACTTTTCACAAAGGCACGTAGTAATAGGACAAGGGGAAATGGCTTCAAACCAAAAGAGTATTTCAATTAGAAGAAATTCTTCACTATGAGGGTGGTGAGGCCCTGGCACAGCTTGTCCACAATAGTTCTGGGTGCCCAATCCCTGGCAGTGTTCAAAGCCAGGTTGGACAGGACTTGGAGGAATTTAGTTCAGTGGAAAATGTCCCTGGCCATGGCAGGGGATTGGAACAACAGGAACTTTAAGGTGCCTTCCTACTCAATCTATTCTATGGTTCTATGAAAATTGGTTTTGACAGCCTCAGTAGGCACACATGGATTCTCAAACCCTGTCTAAACTCCATATCTAAAATCCAGAAGTAATTTTCCAAAAGCAGTCTCGATATGGCAGAAGCAAAGCTCTTAACAACAATCCACATACTTAGCTATACATTTTAATTTACCGCACAATGACCCAGCCTGGTCTTTTCCACAATGATTGCTCAATTCACACTCATTACAGCTGGCACTCAGGTGAATGTTTTCTTACCTCCAGAAAGACAAAATTCACTCTAGTTTACTCTAGTAAACTACAGTGTTGGTTATTACAAGAGTTTGTCATTCCTAAGACAAATTTTTGTACTTTACTGAGCTTGAGAACACTGTGATAAGGAGGCTCTGAAGTGTTTACCATTTGGATAACATTTGTTTCATTCTATCTTAGTCATCCAGAGATAAACTCAAGCGTACCAAAATGAATACCTGAAGTAATTTGATGAATATTGTGATGATAAGTTTTCAGTACAACATTTTTGTGATGAGACACCATTAATTTTGTTGCAGGTTGTTGGAGGAATAGATGGAATTGATTTCTACGTGACTCTGCTCATATAATAGAAGAACATTCTTGGAACTGTAAACGTCACGGATCCGCACTGGTTCTAACACTCTATCCTACATTTGGGAGAGTCTCTTTTTAAAAACCCCTTCTCAAATAAGCCTCTCAAAGAGGAAACTCCAAAGTTTTGGCATTACCAGACCATATCCAGCTTCAGTAATGCTGCTCCTCTACAATATCTACAATACTTCAAAACTAATTTAGAAATCCACCCTATGGGAGCTCTCAATGTTCAAATATTTCAAGTGCCACAAACCAGCATCCTCAAAAGGAATGAAATACAGTGTTTAAAGCAAATAATATAGAACAGTAGAGCAAAACCTACCTCCACACATAGAACCAGGAAGCTCCCCCCCCTCCAAGACAGCACGAAAAATTTTAACTAGTACCAGGCAACACAAGTTCATCACCATCTGCTTGGTCTTTTTTTCCAGGCCCAACTACACACAATTCTCATTTATACTCCCTGAGCCCATCAACATTGCAAAGCACTTCCCAGTTCTTCCTATTGATTCATTCCAAACCTCTCTCACACAAACATGTTTTACCACACCCACTAATGTCATTCCTCATCCTGATCCAGAAAGAAACAAACCCTCAGTTATTTCTTTATAACTCAAGGAGCAGTTATCTGTAATTACAACACATCTCAGGGATGACTTTTTGAGCAGATGCAGTGTTTTAAAGCTGGAAATTTATGGATAACAATTAATGCTGTACAAAACCATTGCAACCAAATGTAGCCCTTTCTTCTATGCTAAATAGTCATAGGAAAGTGACAGAGGGGAAGAGAGTCACATGAAATCTCTTTCCAAGACTAGCCACCTTCTCTTTCCCCACACACAACATCTAAGCACTCTTTCCTTCTGTAGGATGAAGTTTGCTAAGGATTCTATAGCTGTATCTCCTGAAAAAGCCTACTAGAAGAAGTGAGAAGTATTTCTTACTCCAAGTGTATACAAAATAGACGCATATTTATTTTTGCCATCTTCCAAATCTACACAAGCTCTTGTGGCTCCTTCCCATTAAAACCTTTTACTTTGCAAAATTAATAGCAAAGACATTTTAGCATACCTCTTTCATATGAGTAAATTTAATTCCTGTACACAATTATGTCCTAGTTTAAAAATTAATTCTTGATGTATAGCCCTGACATAAACTGTAAAGTCATTCAACTTTATAGCTAAACTATGACATGGGTATGCAGGAAATTATTTCCAAACTGGTCTATTTTGGGTTTGTGTAGAACAGTCCAAAAAGCAAATTTAACTGTATATAATGGTAAGGAGATAAATGTTGAGAGTAAAGAAAAAAAGAAAAAGGAAAATAATTTGAAAGCCAGAGTAAATAGCGTCATTGCACATGTGTTCAAAATTACCTCTGTAAGGATGAATTAAAAATTTGACTGTGCAAAATGAAGAATCATAAACTCAGCAATAGAGCAGGTGTTGCAAAGTTTATTAGGAAATCTCTTAAATGCTTCCATAAAAATTCAATAGTCCATTGTATGTAAGATAACAAAATTATATTTCATGGAGAGCTGAACTCCTGCCATTTAATTATGGGACAGAAACTGCAGTCTTCTCAGAGCAGCTTTCAGACCTCAGGTTATAATGACTAGACAAGAGTGAGGAATTCCCTCTCCACTGTATTTAAGAGATTTCACAATAGCAAAAGGAAATTAGAAAGCATGGTATTTTCATGAAAAATACTTTTCAATTACCTTTGTATCCAAATAATGTTGCATTCATATGCACAGTGTTGCAAAGTTATTACCTAGGCTAAGTAAAATGAACACCATATCAGAACTTAATTGGATATAGAAAATTGGAAAATTCCACACCACAGTTGCTGAATAAGTAGAAATGCATAAAATGAAGGGCACAGTTGTTACCTGAAAGCCACTGTAATACCAGATACAGCTTGTAAAGGACATGGAAGGGTCACTGAGCTCAGGACAAGGTGAGCCCAGGGCTGTGCTCACTGGGCAATCCCACCCCAATGCAACAGGCCCATTAGCACCAGCTCACAGTGACAGTCAAGGAAAGCAGCTTTCCTTGCTAAAGCAGCACTCCAGCAAAGGACTGTTTATATGTTTTGGTTGAAGACAACCGGTAAAAACAAGAGTTAAAAGATGCTCTTTACAAAAATCAAGGTGAAAGTCTAAGCACTTTTTGATTGTTGAAGTTGCTCTTTGGGTATTGACATGCATCATTTCAATTTCAGACAAGTTTATAAAAAATCATAAATCTTTTTATGTGTGCTCTGCTCTGTACTCTATGGCAGTTACATATATGTACCATGCACGCTGCATTCCACATCCTGCACAGAAAGGGGCACAAAAAAAGGAAATTAAAGTCTGGCTTATTTGGTTACATGAGAAGATAAAAGAAGAAGAGAACAGTAAGAATCAAGAATCACTTGCACTATGCATTGATGTGGGCTAAGATGTGAACTTAGACAAGACTCTGTGGTTCAAAAGAACCTCAAGACTTTTATGCTGGCTGGGTCAAATGCCATCCACCTTTTTATTAAAGTTATACAACTACTTCTGAGTTTTGAACGTGAAACTTTATTCTACATTAGTTAGAACAAATTTTCTAGAGAAAATAGAAATGTTTGAAAAGGCTCTACTTCTGGACTGATATTTCCATTTCCATTGACTCATTTTCTACTGCAGAGACTTCTACGGTGACAATAGACTCTCCACAAGCCACACAAAAATCCTCTGAATCCATGACCCTCAGAACTGTGGAACAATCTTATTGGTGCTCTGAGCCAAGCCTTGATCTTCCTGTTGGTCTTCCTCACCCCTCAGTAAAACAAAGTCCTTTTCCCTCCGGTTGAGTCCACTTGATCCAATTTACAGCAACCAGCACAAGAGAAGCAGCCAGCCCAACCTTTGCTGCTCACCCACAGCCCAGGAGGGGAACACGACCCAATGGCTCTCACACATGTGGAACTTCAGCAGGAGGCAAACACAGCAAGAGCTCCCTAGAGTGAGCACATCATGTATGTGGCCTCCATATAAAGGAGGAATTCCTTTGTAAAGTCATGTTTTATGAACTGGAGGACCTGAGACAGCTTTAGAAATAGAATTTCCTGATAGAAAGTCTGTGTTAGTGGCAAGCTTCGTAAATCTCATGGCCCAAGAAATACTTTCCAGTCTCATGTATAAGAAACCACGTTGACAGTTTTCAAAGCTAGCTACAAAACCCTGTCCACATTTCTCAGAACCACAGAACAGTGGGGTTGGGAAGGGACTTCCAGAAACCACCTTGTAAAACTCTATAGCTCAAACAGGGTCAACTTCAGAAAGTCTCTCAGTTATGTTTTGAATATCTCCCCAAATGGAATCTCCACAGCCTCTCAGAGCAATGGGTCTCACGTTCAATCACCATTCCAGTAAAAAAGTGGCTGTTTTATGTTCAGACAAAGTTTCCTGTACTTCTGTTTGTGCCCATTGACTCTGACCTTGTCCTTGTGCACCACTGAGCACAGTTTAGCTCCATCTTCCACACATCTTTCCATCAGATACCTGTGAAAAATTATGAGATTCCCTCCTAAGCCTTCACTTTTCTAGTCTAACCCATGTCAGCTATCTCAGCTTCTTCCCATATGAGAAGTTTTTTAGCCACTTGGACTTGCAAAAGGACATTTGGGGGAAAAAAGAAAAAAAAATCTAGTTTGGAGACCATTCATTTTGGGTAATGCGAGAGAAAACATTTTGTGCTTTTCATCACAAGAACAGCTGTACATATTTGCTGCCTCAATTCCTTCAGTGCTCCAATTAAAGATTGCATAGATCCTGGGCTGGAATGTGTGGAAATGGGAAATGCTAGGAATATAAAAGATTACCAATCCCCTTTAATTTATGCTTTCAAATGCTTAACACAGGGCTATAATTGCAATTTTAATCACATGTGTTCTGTATGTGCATTGAATACCGAGGTCTCCATGTGTCAACTAGCACCCAGTAAAGCTGCAGGGATTTTTTCCACTTTAATGTATTCATGTTCACATGTAAAAAGATCCACTTTAAAGGCTCTGAGAAAAAAAAAATAAAAAAAAGTGACAGCTTCAACTATAACTGTCAAAAAAAAGTGGATATAAAACTCCAGCTTGCCTCTAATGGCAGGGTACTTTTTTGTTTTGCCTTCAAACATTTCAAAAACAACCTGCTCAAGGTGGGTGGCAAACTGCTATTTTATGCCCTGTGGATAAGTGTCACAAGTGATGCCACCAGATTAGCTAAGCAGGTCTGCTGGGAAGAGCTGAAAGTGAATGCAAATAACACCAGGTTTTTGAGAGTGTTTTTCTGGATTTTATGTCTGGTTTATGTTGTTGCTTTTAGTAGGAACAAGACTTACTTTACACAGCAGTTTTTGTGTTTTGTGAAGTCTAATTTTGAAGTTTAAGGCCTTCAAATACCTGAGGTGTTCTGTGCTTCTTGTTTCAATTTCAAATTTATTTTATTGGAGTGTGGTGGCAACTTTGTTACCATTATTGAAATAAAATGGGAGAAATCTCAGGGTAAAACACTGCTTTCTGGGACTAAGGGTTGCAGAGGCTGATCCTAAGCTGTCCCCAAACTGACACTTCCTCACTTGCTGTGGAAACACTGAGCTGAATACATCCATAAGCTTGAAAGTGTCTCAGTGAAGTTTAGGCTTAAAATACCAGCATCCAAAATGGATACCGGTATTGTCAGGAATTAAGATATGCTTAGTTGGAGAAGGTCAACAGCATTTCACCATTAACCTCCCCCTTTCCTAAAATACACACAACAGCCTCACATATAAATAACATAAACCAGTCTTAAAGATAAGATGTAAGACTCACTCCAGCCATGGCAACAAAATTTCACAGAAGATAATGAAACTGGAAGATTGCAAATCCATTTGGGAGATCAGAATCTCATCCACTATTTTCTGGCAAGTTTAATCTTGCAGCCCAAAATGAATAAAGAATTAGGAATTAAATCAGCAGTATAAAAAACATTGAAAATAAATCACATATTGAAAAAATTTAATCATTAAAATGGAAAAAAATATTATTTTAAGGCATCAATAATTTATCTAGCAATATTTTCCTGCAAGTATTAACCATGAATATTTAATATGTACATGTGAGCAGTTTATAAACAGAAACAAAAATGAAAATGTTTAAACAGTCCTGGATGTGCTGCTATAAAGAACCAAATTGAATCATCTCATCAAGTCAATAGTAAATTCAACAGCTAGAAGCCTACTCTTTATGAAACTGCACTCCAGCTAGTAGAGCTTGTAAGTGCATTTTTGTTCAAGTGCGTAGTTTTATCTATGCAAAATATTTTGCAATTGTATTTTTTTCAATTTAATTTCCTTTGGAAACGTTTTGAGATGTCTTTTCTCCCCTTACAAGAGTATGAGAGAAATTAATAGCTCATATTTGCAATCCAAAATAAACTGCTTCAACAAAATTCTGTTTTACAAAAGCAAATCAGAGGCCTTTTTTCCATCACAGTCAATGACATTATCCATCTCCCTGAGCAGAGCCACCAGGCAGAAATAAAAATGTAAGTGGACCAACTAACCTGATATTTAGTTTAAAATAATTTGGAAGTACCTACAAAAGGTGCTTCTCACACAGGGCATCTTTAGAGGAGCTGATCTCCAGCTGTGGAATCAGAGATGTTCCCACCATCTTCCTGCCTGCTCCTGGAAAATCTACACTGGAATGAACTCATAACAAGTCAACTGTGATTGGCTCTGTCCAGCCCATTTCACGCCACAACAGCAGCCACGTGAGTTCTTCATTAAGACCTGCTTTCAGCACCTCTGTTACCTGAAGCTGCATTCCCTCTGCCCACCACTGCCTCCATGCCAGGCACACTCAGCTCCTCTCCTGTTCCATGCAAGGACTGATCACTCCTGGTGGTTCTTCACTGGTAGCCTTGCCTATCTTGGCTCCAACTTGTGATTCTCATGTGTTCCTCCCTTCCTTCCCCTCAAAGGAATGAAAAATCTCTGCCAAGCCAGTGTAAATTATTATTTACAGATAATCCTCTACTGCTGAATTTGATGGCATTTTTATCATTAGACTATAATTAGGAACTTGAGCAAAATCTTTATCTGAGTTTTACAGTAAATCAGTCTTTGCATTCCTTTAACTATAACCATAGAGCTAAAGAGACAAGTTTATTTATACAACTGCACTCCTAAAGTTTCTGTTCCTTTTAGCTCCTGGCCAGTCAATGTCAGTCCCTCATTCCTCAGCAATGTGGCAATGCCAGGGGACTCTCTCCAGTCAGGATCTGAGGGGTTTCATCAACTTTACTGCTCTGACCACTGGCTCACATGCTCACATTTCACTGCCTGGATTCCAAGATGACTCCTGAAGTGCTGTCAGGAGACAATCCAGGGCTAAAAATCATTTGGGCCACAAAACCTCTCAGTCACCAGGAGCAGGAAGGAAGCAGTTTGAGAGGATGGCTTCCCAAAAGATAAAGTGAGACTTATCCATGTCAGTACTCTCTACACCACTCTTCCTGAGTGGAGGATTATGCACTCCTTGAATCACTGCTGCAGACACCACAGGTTAGGAAGGACAAAGGATGTCTCAGTGGTGCTGAGGGAGGACTGGCAGCTCAAGAAACAACTGTTGAAGCCAGGAGGATTATCTGCTGTCTTTGGGGAGAGGGAGGGTAAAGGGGAGATGTAGCTGTGATACCCTGGCAGCTGAACTTCCCACCACCTCTACACCAGGCTGGGGAATGTGATTGGGAGTTTGTGTCTCAAATGTTCAGACAGTTCAGCTAGAAGAGAGATGTCTTTTATGTTGCTATTATATTGCTAGAAAGATGGAAGTAATTTCTTTGTTCCCCTCCCTTTTCTTCTTGAGTTTAATTTCATTTCTGATTTCAGGTAAGCAAGACTCATGCTCACAGGGTGTGCACAAATGTGTCTGTGTCTTTTGGTGCATCTATTCAAGTCTTCCATCTCCTCACTAAGTTTTGAGCACACTATTTAATTCCAACAAACACCAGAGGCATCAGCTGTGAGGCACAAATATTCAATGAATCAGGCTTCATGAACTCTTCTGCTCTCAAAATGACTGATTTCTCTTTGGTTTGGGGTGAATGGTAGACAGGATTTTATTTTACCTGTATTGTTTTCACTGACCTTGTCATACCCATCAAGAAAAGACGGTGCCACCATTCTTGAGAGCAGACAGGGGAGAGAGAACAGAAGCTCTCAGCTCTTGTTTTATTAAAACTCAGACGCAGCAAAAATATCCAGAAGATCACAGTTATATATCCATTTGGAAAGTGGAACAACCAAGTTATAACATGGGTTTAGACTGAGTTTCATACAAAATCTGTATTCATTCTACTAACTAACTAAAAATGGACAGTAGCCCTTCTAGATTCTAGGACAGAATTTTAAATCAAAGATTGTATTAGCTGGCCAACTCATTTTGGTACTCAAGGAAACTCGAGAGACAGTGACCAACAATACTTGTTTCACAAACAGAATACTTAACCTTGGAAAAATATCTGTCCTTGGAGTTGATCACATGTAGCCACAGACTATGAGGAGAGAAAAGAGCACCTGTACCAAAGTACAGACATGTATGCATCTCTAATTCTGTACAAACCCTCAAAAACTGAATACAGAACACCTTTCAAAAAGACAGCCTCTCTTGATCCCAAAATATTATTTCTGTTCAAACTATTAGTTTATAAGGCACTCCAGAGAGAGAGAAAGATTCAGAGACCACAAAATAAACCACACAGAATTTTTGCAGAGCACTGAAGAGAAAAGGTGTCAAATTTTCACCTGGCTCTCACAGTGAATATGACAGACCTTGATGCTGCATTTCTCATTACTTTAAAATCACACAGGACTTTAACTCTGTCACACACAGAGGAACTTCCAAGTTTTAACACAGAGTTCTACACAGATTGTCAAATGTAAGCCAATAGGCTGCCTTGTTCTATTCACTTGTAATTTTACATCAGACAACAAGTACTAAATAGGTGAAGAACAACCAGTGTGTAAATTCATTGGAAAAACAATTTTCCCACAACAATGCAGAGTAGCAGAATGAAACTGGGCAGCAAAAGTCCAGTGAGCAGCAGTAAATTAGATTTACTGAAGGCACACAGTAGCACAAACATAGGGACATAGTCCTGAACACACTGGCTTTGGTTGTCCTGTTCACTGACAGGTTTCTGTAAGGTTTTCTGCATCCCCATAGTCAGTTGTTCTCATGCATTTATTTAACTCACATGCATTTATTTAACAGCACATCTGACAGCTCAAAGTCTTTTGCTGACATTCTGCAGCACAATCAAATCAAACTTCCTTCCTGGTTTACTGCAGACACAGTGTTTTGTTCTACATGAAAGAATGACCCTTATACAATGTATTGTAAATCTACATCATATGAGTCTAAAAACATATTTCCTGTCTGATTTTTCCCTAGACATTATTATTGTTATTAGTTTATGCTAGGGAACCTTTCTCCTACCTTAAAGTCTCTACAAAACAACCTCTGTTACAACTTCAGGAGAGTGCCCTCATGTAAAGGTACTGTGTGCCAGCATAGTTGCATCCCTCTCCTGAACAAAAAAAAGAAGACAATTAAAACAAGAGGAAGATTTCCCTCCCCTGGCATAGCTGCAGCCCCATAAGGGAGTTTGCAGCACTTCTGAGGGGTGTGAACTCTTTCTCTCCTCAACCAACACAGAGAGATTTTCTACAGCATAAACCAGCCTGAAAAGTTGGGATCTTGTTTGTAGTGAAAAAAAAGTTCCTCTACCTAGCTCTGAATAATATTATTTCCTTATAATAAACTGATATAGCTGAGTAAACCTTTAGTTAATGTTACAAATACCTACTATCTCTGTAAATTCCTCTTTGTTTATTCTCATTAATCATTTCTCATATTGCTGCTTCTCCTTGCCTCTGTTCCCAAGCCCTCTTTTACAGACTGTTCTGTTGTTTCACAAGACTCAGTCATCCTTCCCAAGACTCAATCCATTTTCACATTAGCTACCTAATTGGCAACAGACCCAACACATTTCTTGATTACAAGTTAAAACACTTAGAAGAAAGCTTTAAACCTTTAAAAAAAGGAAAGGAAAAATGCAGTAAAGAAAATGTCCTCAATTAAATACTCTTTAAATGGAATTCTCTGAGAAGCAAAAGAAGAGGGAAACCAAACTGTAAAAGACCACCCTGTTGTAGTGTTATTTAAATCCCTGGGGGATTTATTTAAGAATCTGAGTGTTCTGGACTATAGTCTCAAAGTCTTCAAGCTTTTAAAGACATTTGTTCTATTGCCATGTAAATTGTTTTTCTCTTCAGATAACTTCAAAGCAGTACAATATTAGTCCTGTTGATAAAGATGCTGATGGCTAAATGTTTTCACAAGTTATGATAAAATCTGTATCACACTAGGTAGGTGTAGTTTCTTTGTTGATTTGTAACTCAAAAGTAAGTAGAGAAAAATACATGGGGAACCATGATTTTGTAAATTTGGTATTCATATATAAAAGTAGCAGTACTTTGTATTGATGCAAAACCCAAATGAAGGCTGGTTCCTTCTGCAGCTGACAGACAGTAGTATTGCTGTAGGAATGGTACCTGGATGGGCCATCATTTTGATCATGGTATTATCAAACTTTTCAAAATTACCAAAATTTTGTATTGTGTCATAATATAAAGTAAAACTAACTAAAGGGAAAGAAAATAAAACACTTAAATTTGGAAGCTGAGTTTAGTCACCTTATGCCAGCATGCTTTGTGAAGGTATTTTTTGTGGAGATTTTGCTTCCCAAAATATTTTGGGGGTTATTCCAATTAGCAATAAACCTGGTAGGGTTTGGTTTTTTTTTTTGTTTTTTTTTTTTGATTGTGAGGTGCAGGGTAGGGTGCGGACAACAAAAAGCATCACCAGAAGGGAAAAAAATGAACTGATTCACCTAAAAAAAAAATCTTTTTTTGATGAGTTTTACATCAGGTTTATTTAAGCTGTATAGAAATATGAATCCTGTATATTGCATCATGTTCTTATCCAGAGAATCCAGACCAAAGAGTTGGTACTTGTGAATATCCCAAGAGCTGGCACAAGGTCTGGGTTTGTGACCTTGGGGCAGTTACATCCCTATACACGCTGTAGGACTCTGTATGTTTGATCTAGTCTCAAATGAAGAAGTTAATTCTTCAATTTAAATCTAATTTAAGTTTGCCTCATGCATCTAAAGGCAGTGCTCATGTTAGCATTTTTGCAAACCTGGAGCCACTGATAGGTGAGTTGAATGGCTAGCCAGTTTATTTCAATATTTTGCCTATAGTCAGAGGAGGGAAGTAGCCAGAGGCAACACCACAGACAAGGACTGAGCAATATTGGGTTTGCTGTACATGTCAGTCTGACTTTTCCTGCAGTACACATGCTCCCTTGTAACAAGCAAATGTACAAGGTTAGGCCTTTGCAGAACAGCTCTGAGCATCTGCACCTGGCCAGGAGCGCTTTGGTAGCAGCACTGCCACAGCAGGGCCTGGGGAGTGCCACGGAAAGAGAGCAGGTAAAGGAAGAAACACTCCAGACTCCAGACCCTGCAGCAAAGAACTGCTCCCTGAACTGCATTCATGGAAGGTTAAAATGCTCCTTAAAAGAAAAGCAAAGAGAATCCACAGTGCCACATGCTAAGAAACAGTAAAGCTTCTCCTTGAAGGGAATTTACTGCCTGGATGACTTACAACAGTGCAGACATTTTGAAACATGATATATAAAAATAAAGATATATACTTTTTTTCCCCCAAATTGAAGATTCTACACATGCATAAAGATGAGAAATATGTTCTAATATTGAAGAGTAAATTATGGGAAAAAAGAAATCAAATTGTGTAAGCAAATACATTGAAATGAGCAGAAAATGGCTCAGTTAACACCTCGCTTTCCTGCTCTTTTAACTAGCCCAGTCCTCAAAGGTGTGCTCACTACTGCAGGAAAAATAGTATCAGTTTAAACAATACTGAAAGTACCCTCTTAGCAAGGTTTTCTGAAGTAATGAAGAAATAAATATAGTAAAGAGGGACCTCGTTAGATTTCAGAAACAAATTTCCTAAAGATAGGCCACAAATCAGTTTCTACATTAGCAAAGGTGTGATATTCTGACAGTTTCTCCATTAGGATAGCTGGTATATTTTCATTAATTCTACCTAGAAATTACAGGGTGGGTCTTTTTAAACAATACAATGAAATTTATTGAAAAAATATATATTTGTCTGGTAATGTTCTTTAGTGCACAGCTTTCTACTAATTTAAACCTGAATATTTTCCTGCATGTCTCAGGAAACAGAGGAACATGAGCTGGATAGATATATAGATCTGGCCACAGAGCAGTTATTCAATCTGTTCTCTCTGGTTTACCAGTGACAGGACCTGAGCAAACGGCGCAAAGCTGAGTCAGGAAAAGGTTTTTCACCCAGAGGGTGGTTGGGCACTGAAACAGGCTCCCCAGGAACGTGGTCACAGCACCAAGCCCAACAGTGTCCAAGAAACATTTGGACAATGCTCTCAGGCACAGGGTGTGACTCTTGGGGATGGCCTTTTGCAGGGCCAGGAGCTGGATTTTGGTGACTCTTGGGGTCCCTTCCAACTGAGCATATTCTATGACTGTCTCTCACAGCAGCAAAGTAGAAGTCAACAAAGGGGTAACAGAGAAGCCAGCTGACTGCTCAAACGTGCATTCTCTGTGCAGAATTATTCTCACTCTCAAGCTGAACATCTATTCCCACAGAGAGTGAGGGATATAGCAACAGAGGCACTGTGATTCTGTGCTGAGGAGCTGCCTGTTGAGTAGGGAGCAGATATTTGTGTGTTCAAGGGGACATGTTCCCACTGTTCACACCTCTGGTGGAGACAGCTTTGCTATAGCTCCAGCTTGCCAGGAACTTGGTTTGATGGAATACTTCCAGTTTTCTTTTGATAATCTGCCCCCTTGATAACAGAATGGGGCATGAGGAGAGGAGAATGGCCTTGTTATTTATTATTTCTGTCATCATCCTACTTGGAGACCCTTCAGAAAACAGCTCTTACCTCACTCAGAGTGCAAACAACAAGGCAAAAAGGAATCTTTCCCCAAAGGGTCCAAATTCAGGAATGATTTGTGCACATTTTCTGTATGCTGTAAAATCTCTGTTTCTTTTCATCATTTTAATACACACTTAATTTCTTCCATCAAGCAGAACCCTAAGAGGCAGGTACTTAAACATGCTTACCACACCAGTATCCTGTGGGTGACTCCCAGCAGGTCTCAGGACCATCATATACAGCTGGTCCAAGAACACATCATGGCAAAAAGCTGGCAATATTGAGGAACAGTTAGAAAACAATCCTAAAAAATACCCACTAGAAAAGTAGTAGAAATGTAGTAGAATAGAAATGTAGCAAATTCTTTCAAAAAACATTCTACAAATCTTCCATTTATTTTTGAATCCTACCTATTTAGCCAAATAAGCATTTGAGCACTAATACAGAGATGCTTTCCACTGGGTTCTGTTGCCCTTTTTTTCCTATATATATGAAATAATATATACATACAATCAGGAAGAGTCACATCTCATAAATGCTGCTGAGTGTCAATAAGAATGCTGCCATTTGGATGCAATTCTAAGTTTCCTAAATCTGAAAAACTAAACCAGTAACCTCAAGAGCCAGTCTGGTTTGGGGAAACTGCCAGCCCAGCAGAAATCATCAATCCTGGGTCGCTAGCCAGTTTTACAGCAGTCTGGTTCAGGGCTGTTGATGCTTTTCCCCTGCTTCTATGACACTGGAGATGTAGAAGTGCAAAAATGGGAACAAAAAATAAAGGGCAGAGAAACTGAACACTTTTTTTGAATGTCACATGTTGGTTCACATGAGGTTTGAACTGGGGCATGAGGGACTGGGTATGATGTTAATTCATCCAAACCATTAAATTTTATTTTATGTAGGGATGAAAAACATTTTAATCAAATTATCAATATGTTTTCCTTTTTATAACTGCTCAGATCGTTAATCAGGAATTATAAAATGAAGACTTTCTAGCTCTTGTTTTAGTGAAAACTCAGTCATGAATACTTTTCCCTAACAAATTTGAAAATGAGATATTATAGAGGACTTGAGTTTTGCTTAGGTTTGTTCAAATTGAAGTTAATTGAACAATTCTTACAAGTTTCTACTGAGATTATTATTCCTGTGTTGGACACCACAGAAGACTCTATCACTCATACATGAATTTTAAACACTGATTTTTATCAACATTCCATTCAATTACGTGGTACATTCACTGGTTTCTGCTTTTAAAAACCTCCATTTACAGTTCTGCAACAGAACTAAGGAGAATTCTGGGCTTTTGTTGTAATTATACCATAAGGTTGATGTAAACCTAGAGATACAATCTGATTTGCCAAAAAATTCTTTAAGAGCTTTCCATATAGATATCAGCCAAATGGTTCTAATCCTTCCAGTGCTCTCAGTGTGTGTCAGACAGCATCCAAACAGGAGCCCAAGGAACGTGCCAATTTACTGGAGAAGGAAAGAGGATCCCTAATGACACAAGAGCCCGAGCCAGGCAGGACAAAAGAGAAAGAGTGACCTCTCCTGGCACCGTGGAAAACCTAAAGCTGCTTCCGATCAGAAACAAGAGCGGCTGGAAGGAAGAAACGAGGTAGATTTGAACAAGTAAAATTTTTTTTTCAAATGTAAACATTGTTCATCTCACAGGGAAATTCAAATCCTCACCTGAGTTTAGGAGTTCCATAACAATGAGCAGGCAATGAGATTACAATTTAGTAAAGTTAATGAGGATAATTATTAATAAAAACCAGCTAACATGCCCTGAAAAAGCTTTCTGTTGGGCTTTGTGTGATCATTTGGCCTAATTATTTTTGATGTTTTGCCCATCAAATAACGAATGTGCAGCTTGTGAAATGTCAGATATAATTACAACAAATAAAGCTGTAGCATGAACATCCAAAAAGCCTCCAAAATCTATTAGCAAAAAGTCTCCTTAGGAACCATTTGCACAGCACCAGCAGCAGCATTTCACAGGTAGGATAGTTGGCACAGAGCTAACAGACAAATTTTGAAGTCAAACAAAAGCTCTTGAGAGATTACAGACGAGTGATAGTGCTCTGTGCTTTGTTAATGGTATCCATTTATGGATCTCAGGTAAGTGCCTTAATTTCACTGGGATTCAGTGATAAAACAAGACCATATGAATAAGATTTTTAAATTTCTCTTATCATCTCCCACAGAGTAACATATGTGGCATCCCTGCTAAGTTAAATAATGATTTCCTGAGTCACTGTTGGAATCAGTTAAAGGTATAGAATCCATGTGTGCAAAACAGGACACTGAACTCACTGCCTCAATCAGCCTTGCTCTGTGTTTTCTGCACTGCTGTGGGGTGGCTGCTCCAAGGCTCACAGGTTGCTTAGAGGACTCCCCTTCTTTCTTCTCTTCAGAAATGTTCAAGACAGCATCTCTTTCCAGTGAAGCAGAAATTGTTTGCTCATTTGCCTCACCACCTGAACAGCATTGCTTTTAATTAACTGATTACCTCACTTGTGTTCCTGGCATGCCAGCAGTATTTGTTTGGAAGAGCACAAAAAGGCCGGATTAAAGAAATAAGCATTGCTGTCATGTAACTCTGTTTTTAACCTGCAATGGCAACAACTGGGAATTTAGATCAAAACAAATATCCAAGATAATTTTGATCTAGTCAAACTCAAGTAAGGAAATATGTCAAAAACACTATGATGTCAAAAATCCTGGAGCTAGTTAAGAAAATAAAATACCTGAGGTTCAACCACAGAATTCTCCATTGAATACCAGGCTCTGAGATCTAAACAAGAACATAACAGTGAGATCTTAACAATCGAAGAAGCTGTGCAGCTTGGATTTGAATCCTTTCCATCACAAATCCCAGTGCTTACAAAGAGATTTTTAATTCTTCCTTCTGCCAATAGCGGGCAAAGACACATGCACATATATTATCAGGGTAAAGCAACTTTTGAAGAAGCCATGGCTACAGTTCAACCTTCACAGCTCCAATGAGCCTCTTACCCAGCCTATTTTGTTCTACAGGAAATACCTTTCATACTTATTTCACTGAGTTTTGAATATTTCTGCAATGATCCCTCTGTATTCATGGGGAAATTCTCTTACCCCGTCCAACCTGGTCAGCAGGCCCAGAACTCCTTTTCTAGTACCTCCTGTAGGTGAGCACCCTGCAGCACCCACCTTGCACTGATGTGCAAAATTTCTGAGGTGCAGAATTTCAACTCCTGCCTGGAGCCCAACCAATGAAATCACAAAGTCAGTCAGAACAATATTTTTGGACTCTTCAAGAACACCACTAAAAAAAACCCCTGCTATTCTGGCTAGACAGGAAGTCAAAGAATATTGCCAAAAGAAGGAAGAAATCAGATGGATTGAAACACTAATGGATACACTCAGATTTGCCATTATGGATAGGAATCTTGCAGTCAGAATTATATCTGGGACCGGTGACCCTGATTCTTAACAGAAATGGGGAAGGGGGGCCAAGAGAAAACAAGGAAAAGAGATATGAAGATGGAACTTGTCCATTAAAGAAAAAATACTTAACACTTGCCACTGGAACAATATTATTAAACAAAACTCCAGAAATCTTTACAACATTATCCTGTCGCATCATAAAACACAGAGTAAATCACAAAGACTCTGAAACCTTCTGTCTGCAACTGTATTCTGAACCAGCTACAATATTTTATCACATTCTCCAGTGTTACTAGAAATCAAAAATTGATATAGCATCCAACCTAAACAAGATGCAGCAATCTGCCTTCATTCAAAAATTATTTTGAAAATTATAGAGACCAGCCATAGATGACAAGAGGTACAGATTGATATTGCTGCCATCAGCAAGAAATACAGATAAACCACAAGAAAGAAAATAAATTCTATTAAAAGCAATCAATCAAATGCAAAATCAAATAAAGCAAGCATATTACTCTCATGCTGCCTAATACAGCCTGTCAAGCACAGAAAGTTCTAATGCAGGGGTCTGTGCTGAAGCCAGCTGTGATGCCCGTGACTCCCAGATCCAGGAGGGATGGGGGAAGATCATCCCTATCATTTGCAGTTGCCAGAACAAACATTAAGCCAAGAGAAATGAAGAATGTCCAATAACCAGGGCTTATCCAATTTTCCTATTTCTGGAATTTGCAGATAGTAATCTGGTGACATTCTGTTCAGCTTTGCTTCTTCTCTGTAACTAAAAAGAGCGTTTTAAGGCAGCAGTGACTGTTTGGCATTGATTTGCACTGCCAATTCAGTCTTCTGCATCTCTTCAGTTACACAAAATCAACATATCAATATAAAATAAGGTCATGTTCCTATGTTATTCTTGCCATTCTATACTGAGTATTTGGAAATAAGCATTCAGGGGTTAAAGTCAACTGCTATTTACCAATTGTGTGACTTCATAGGAGAAAGGTTTCTCTTTAGCTCAAAATAAATGCTTCTCCCAAAAAAACAATGTTAGTCAATGTTCCCATGAAAAAGTTGCTGTAGGGAATGATCTGAAAGAGCCAATCCACCTTACAGAACATCCTACATTTTAAGTCCATGTCAGAGAGAAGCAGCTGCTTTCCCAAAATAGTTAAAATCATGCTCTGGCACTGCTGCCTCTTCCAAACATTGCTGTGATTTTTTTTCTCCTTTTGATCTGAGTGATGGCATAATTTTCAGTGAAGCTGTTGTAGAAAATTTCAGCCCTCCCTTGTTTGTTTTTAAAATGTGCAATCTTTAAAACACACACACGCTTTCCAATCAGATCTTTCAAATAATGCTATTTTGTTTCTTTGTGGGATTTTTTAATCCCAGCAAGGAAGAAAATAGGCAACAGATTTTTAGTACATTTTATCAAAGTAGAAATGAAAGAGCTAGAGAATTATCCATGATATATCATAATTCTTTTCTGAGATAATTACAAAAAAAATCTAGGCATCCAGGTAATTTCAGGTTCCCTAAATGCATACAGATGGTTGTCTTTGAGCTACTGCACTTTGAATTTCAAGGCAAACAGCCTCTGTTTGCCTCCAACTGCTGCTCTGCTCACAGAATACATTAGATATCAAATTTAAGATGCCTCTCTCTTTAATAAAATTACACAGACAGTCCAATCCAGCAAAAATCTGCATTTAATGTCCTAAGTTTTACATAAATTGATCAGGTGTATGTGAAGTGATTCCCACAGCAAAAACTGTCTCCCTGGCAATTTGAAAAATGTACAGCAACGAAGAACATTTAATTTGGCAGCCAAGAAAAGACAATTTTATCACCAGCCATATCAACCCCTGCAGCAATTGAGAGCAAAGAAAGGTAGACTCTATCACATCTTTAGGCTGGGTTACAAATGAGTAACAAAACCTAGAACCTGACTAACATATTCCTAAAACAATATCCCTTCAGGATTTGGAGGGCACCCCTCATCCACTGCAGAAGGGAAAGAAATGACCATTACTTGAATGAACACCACCAGAAATGTGGAGTGCAGAGTTTGGCTGCCGTGGCAGCACGGTCCCAACAAGGGTATTCAAAGGTGTGAAAATGACACAGCCTGGGGGGAATGTTCAGAGTTATGATCCTGATGCTGGAGGGACATTTACAGAGATGGGTTAAATTTAGAAGTCAGTAGTCCTCAGGCATGAGGAATTACCCAATTCAGCAAGAAACTTTCCTCCACTGCAGTCCTTCACAGCATTTTGCTAAGAATGCAAAGTTGTTCTGCAGACCCCAGCCAGTATGAGGACTTCTGACCACCCCAGCTGCTGGGAGAAGCAGCAGGACAATGATGAAGCTTCATCAGTCAGGATAACTGGGGTCTTCTCCCTGACTGACATCCTCCCTGGATCTTCCACAAAACAAGAAGGGAGCTACCAAGATTCAGAATATACTTCCTCTCAAAACATTAATCTATTCCATTCATGCAACACCCTGTGTATGGTCACATTTTCTGTGAGCAAAAAGTTCCAACACAGCTTTTCTTTGTTTGCTGTAGCAGCAGGATATCATGGACCAGGCAGAGAAACACCAGCCTTTGTGGAATTGTCTGGATTGCCAGACCATGCTCTCTCAATTCAGATGGAAAAACCCATTTCCTCTGTGTGCTGCATTCTGGTGCCTCCCCACAGTGCTAACTTGCTCCAGCCCCTGGAAAGGGCAGACCTCATCCTGCTCCACTCCATACTTTACCTTCTCATCCCTAAGGCATCAATGTGAATGTTTGGTGGGTGGTAAGTGGATAAATTCATTAGTGGTTACAAAATATGTTGTGATCCTCAGCTGGAAAGATCTGTGTAACTGCAAAATAATGTATTCTTTGCTTTGGCAATAGCACTCCTATTTTGAATCTGGCAGTGAATAATTGGAAATTGCTTGGCCAAAGATAGGCAGCCAAAAATAATAGTCACAAATGCCAAAAGAAAACCAGAGCAAAAGAACTCATTATTAAATCACAGAAACTATTTTCATAAAATGAATAAAATATTTAAATAAAACATATAATGGAAAAGATACACATTTGAAGGCATCCATGATAAGAGTTTTGGTCATAATGAAATAGATGTGAGGAATTGCAAGTATTCTACTGCATTTGTTGAGCTGCTTCTTTATTTTCCTCTGTTCATGTTGTGCTGTGCACATGCTTCTCAAACAAGATCAAGCAACTGCATATAGTGGAGGATGCCCCTCACTTCCCCAGCCCAGGTTCTCAGCTTCGTTTAGACAGATGAAACTTCACTTTAACTGTCAAGAATTTGTGTCTAAATCATTCATTTGTCATCTAATTTAACTTTTATGAGGAATCACTTTAAAAATTGAAATAATTCACTTGTAACTTGAATTTTTATGAAAATTAATGTGGTTAAGAAAAAAAAAAAGTTCAAAAGATAGTTCTGAGTCAATCTGCTTAAGATTATATAGAAATCCAATCAGTTACATTCTCTGCTCAGACTGAATCTGCACCATGTTTCCCAATAACTTCCTAAGAAGGTTTTATTTAATCAAGAACGAGTTCCACAGAGCCCCAAAGGTCACAGTTTAGAAGGATTATTTGACCTAGACTTTGTATAAAGCAGATGGCTCTGCTTTATGGCAATTAGTAAGCAGGAACTGTGGTATCTGGTTATATCTTCTGATTCTCTGTTTATATGAAGTTATGTGAAACTGGAACCTCTTTGAAAGTCAAGCTGTGTGGAAACCATTTAAGACTATTTCATTTCTAATTATAGGCTTGATAAAGCCATTTTCATGCAAGAGTAGGATCAATGCAGAGACTGTCAAACTTGTGACCATCCATCCATTGGTAAGTGCTCTGACTCTTTCAAAGGCTATCACAAAGATAACCTTGACATGAGGAATGGGAATCTCACTTTAAAGAAAATGTAAACACTATCTACAACATTTAATTCAATCTTTCCCTGCAGCTTCAGAGTGGCAACAAACTTGCACATTTATTAGCAAAAACAGAGTTTGAAAATACTAATTTTTTACTCCCTTCCATTTCCCATTCACCCACAAACCCATACATTTCCCATTGCCTAAAACAGGAAAGTAAATTGAGCTCTTCCTGGGTTCCAACATAAGTTGCAAGATGGGCTGGTTTGCCAGGGCAGTGACAAAGAGAAATGGGCATTTTTCTTCCCCTGACCTCTGGGTAGGTGTGGTCTGCCCTGCCACAAGTGGCATAAGCTTCCTCCACTCCAAAGGAGTGAAATGCTGGAATGTCACTGGGCCTGAACTGATGCTGTCTGGACTTTGTGTGGGTTTTGTTAGTCCAGGCCCAGCACAATGCTACTCTCACAGTCCTGTGCTAATGGAGCTGCCAGAGGATTTCAGCTGCAGGGCTCTGAACACACGGGGAAGAGGTGCACAAGTGTCTTTGGCTGATGATGCAAGAGCATCCTGGACTAAACTGCCAGCACTCTGAGCACAGGACTGTCACTCCTCATCTCTGCTGCTCATGGCCTGCTACACTCTGATGAACTTCAGGAACCACTGAGACAGCAATATCCCTGCTCTGCACAGTGAGAAGCCTTCCTTGCAATAGGGAAAAAAAAGTACGTTTTCATATTGCAAATCTTAGTTTTCCCCTCCAGAAGAAAACAAAACCCAAAAAGCGCTAACCACAATTTAGTGAGTTACGTAAGTAAGGGGGAGGGCTTACAAAGGAAAATTGCCTTTGCTCACAGGTATAAGGCACAGCCAGAATGGAGAGGTCTTTCAGCATATCTGTCCACATAAACGTTCTTTAATTCTGATGCTAAAACTCAGCCTGTAATACACCTGAGTGTTGTCACATGTTGTCTCTGAGTTTCAGTTGCCAGTGTGATAGTCTGATAGGAAAATAAAGTCCATTTCTGCTGGCATAAGTCTCTCTGCATGTAAAGAAAAATAAAAAATCCGGAGTCCCTGACACAGTTTCAATATTACTTAATTCTGAATTACTGAATCAATTTAATAGCTTTAAACTATTTTCCTTAAACATGTTAAAATACATATTGTATTATTTTACAAAGACCAATTAATCTAAATGCTAAAGATTTTCACCCAATTTAAGCAAAATGTTCTTTAGCTTTAACTTTGCTATGCAGACTATGCACAGCTAATATGAAAGAACAAGTGACAGATTGCTCATAGTTCCTATTTTTTCCAAGCTATTTCCTTCATCTTCTCCTGAGCCAAATTTTTATTGGCTAAAATTAATGGACCCCAAAATGAACCCATCCTATTTAGCAACACATACTTCATGGCAATTTCAAAAACAAGTAAGATACTACTAACTTCCCAGCAGAGTTTATGCAAAAATGAGGATTTTCACCTTTTGTTTCAGTTTGACATTCATGCTCAATATAAATTTTCTTTTACCTTAGTTGTTTTATTATCAGTAGGAACTAGACATTAAAACCTCTGCATGTACAGAATTTCTTCTCTGAATTTCTGAACTGACACTAAATAAGATGTGACATCAGACCTTACACAGTTTCTCTTTCCATGTTGAATGCAGTCAGAAAAATGCACTCAAAGTAGAATAAGCTTTGAGGGAAACATCAGCCAAAAGACTCTCTTATATTGAGACTTCAGACACCTCTTATCATGCCTAAAATGTGGATGCTAGGAGGATCAGGAAGCAAGAAGTCATTATTCAAACAATTCTATACCCATTACTCATCACTCTCAGTGCTGCCTCCATAAGTACTTTTTTTGACACTAGAGATGGCCCTAAACACTTTGATGAACACTAAGGAATTCATCCATCAAAATACATGACAACTGAATCAACATCATCCTGTTATTTATGATAAAAAAGCTAAAACCACCTCTGTATATAAATTTTAGAAAAGGAAGGGAGGCCACAAAACAGAAAAGGGAAACCCTAGCAATGAAAATTAACTCTTTTCCCAAGGTTTAAATCAGCTTTGAAAACTGTCATTTGTCCAGTTAACAGAGTTTATTTTTTTTAAATCCATTTTCATTCACTCCTGGGCTCTGGAAAGGATCATCAAGACAAGTATCAAAATACCTTGAAAATATTGCATATACTTCTTGATTGGGAACTGGACCTAAAAGAAAAATCTCAGATTTCTCTACCTAGCTGTGTAATTTCAGAGCAGGATTTTTCCATGGGGTAAGAATTCAACTGGATACAAGAATATCAACCAAGATTTTCCAAGTCTTTTGGCGCTTCTCCTAGCCAAAGCTAATTGTTCTGAATTTCCCTGAGTATTCATGCAATAAAATAGTAATACTTCATGTTTTGCTAAAACAACTGCAATCAGGGTTTAACAGACAATTCGTGGTAACTGAAGAGAAAACAGGGATAATAAATTAATTGGAAATTAAATAAAATATTAATTGAAAACGGTTCCAACATTCTAGATTGATTTTATGCCTTATTAATAATTAACAGCAAAGGTGCTAGTCAGCTTCAGTGTAAGGAGGAGTGAATGAAAACTGATTCAGTGAAAATGCCTCAAAATCACCTATATTTCTTCCCATAAGAATTTTCTTTTACTGTCTCTTATCATAACACTGACTCAGCCCAAATTTCTTTAGACTTACTAATACCTGACAGAACATAGCCTGAGGTGATACAAGAGCAGACTGAGAGGAATTCTCTGCAGCTCTATGCACACAAGAACATTTCCAAAAGGCAAACAGTATTCCCCTTGTTTCAATTGAATTGAACCTATTCAATTTGGGGAATTGGAGTGAGCACTGAGAGAACGAGACACAGGCAGTTACCACTCCCACCTGTGTTCTGTATGCTCTAGGACTGAGACTTGTCCTGTCAGGCACCTCTGCAAAATGAATGCTTCCCCACGCTGCCCAGATCCAACAGGAGAAAGGAATTTCTCATGGGCCCTTGGGCAATTTAACAAGTAGCTGTGCATCTGACATTCACTCTCTGCTTATCACCTGCCCAAGGTTAAAGCAGCTCTCGCTAGCAGGAGGAAAGCAGGGCTCTCTCCGGAGCTGCAGGGAATTTAGGAATTCCCAGTGAGCTCACCAGGGACAGAGCACAGAAATGCACGGTGCCATTAGCACAGCTGCTTCCTCAGCAGCGCTGCCACTCTGCCTCGGGCTGGTTTCAAGTGCAATACCTTTCACAGATGGAGAGTGGAAAAACTGCAAGGACATCATTGATCTGACAACACTCCTGTTACTTGCTTCAGTTTGTTTCCACTCCATCAGCAGAATCTGTCCCAGTTCTCCTTCCTGGCTTTACCCTCTGCCTTTCCAAGTGCAGGCTCCTCGTTCCCTGCCTGCAGCACTCACAGCAGTCCTGGGGATGACAGGGACACAGGCTCACAAACACTGATTGATGATACACCTCCTAAGGAAGCAGGAGTAAGTAATAAACGTGGCCTTAAGACATGATTTATGTGTGTTTGGCAATTCAGACACATACTCACGCTGCAGACTAGCTAGAGTCAGGGGCAGGGAGAGTAGATGCTGGTTATCTAGCAGAAAAGCTCTGGCTCAAAGCCAACAACTGGTTAGTCAGCTCAAGTCAGAGGGAGCAGAATATGGAGCAAATGCAGCATCAGAACTCAATGCAGAGATATATTTCATTTTATTTTGTGCTTGTTGAAATTAAAATATAAAATGTTTTCAATTAACTTGGGGAAAAAATAAATAAAAGCAGAAGTCATTCAGAATTTAAAAAGTACCACTTCTGAGAAATGTTTAGGAAATTAACTTAGAAAACACAGGACATAACTTAGAAAACATTAACAGGACTCTGAACTCACCAACAAGATGGAAGAGGCCAAAGTCATTGTCATTCTGCCATAAAGGGAGGATGAACCTGAACTTGGACTCAGACAGACAAAGATAAATTCTGCAAAGACTCAGGTAACGAAATAGTAGGGTACCATACTCACTCCTTGATTGAGGTGTGGCATCTTATAGACCCCTATGAAACACAGCTCCAAAACCAGGAGTTCTATTCTTGGTTTCCTGATTGGTTTTCTAAGTAAAATCATTTAAGAACGTGATTAAGAGCTCCAGCAGCTTTAAATGTTAGGGGTTTTTATGAGTAACCAAGCAGTCCCAGAAAATACGTCAATTTTTTAATAAGAGATTTGCCACCAATGAAATCTGGTCCAGTGCTGAAAAAACTTTTCCTATTTACTCATTCTCATTATGAATGCACTCATTTACTCAATTTCCTTGGCCCTTGCAGCAAAGTTTTCCCAGCAACAACAGAATTATAATGATTAATCAATGCTCAACAACACTTGCAAATATCTTAATAGCTTGTTATTTAGCTTGTTATTTGTAAAAATAAGAATTATGCCACAGATGTGGTTCTTGAAACACTACCACAATCCTGTCCAAAAGGAGATTTGCACTGTGTGGTGTGTGCCACCAAAAGAGCCTGAACCTCAGAAATGGCAAACCCAAAAACTGTTCACAACTGAGCTACTGATTCTGAGGGAGAGCTGTTTGGTGAATAATGACTATACCAGACAAAACTGGAGGTGATTCATGGAGCAGGAAGTTGTGTCAAAGACATTGCTGAATTATGCATGCAATGAATGTCATCTTTATTGCAGTAATCTTTGCAAATCATGAGACTGGAGAATACCTGAGCCTTTAATTTTCCCTTATAGAATGAAGAAAAAATGGTACAAGCCTGAATTTCAACATCACAAATGATAACTACAAAAATACTAAAATGAACATGATTTGGGAGTTTGGGTTTTTTGTTGTTCTTCCATTTGTTTGTATGTGGGTTTTTTGCAGGGTTTTTGTGTCGGGTTATTTCTTGGTGTTGGTTGGGGTCTTAATGGTTTTGGGGTTTTTTTTTACTGGCAATATGAGACTATAGACCCTGGAAAATGACACTGTGCAATCCCACATTTTAACATGTACAAAAACATATTTAGGGACATGAGGAAGCAGGCATGAAACTGTTTTTTAACAACACTATTTATTCTTGCCCATTTAGAACATGTTCTTTGCTCTTTTCCTCAAGGCCGGGGCTTGAAGTTACTACTTGTATATCCAAGCCAAAAGGTATAAAAATAAAAAGGGGGGAGAAAAATCCACTAGAGGAATGAAGTCACTTTAGCCTCTGCCCAGATACAGCTCCTCTTCTTCAGCAGCAGCAAATGAACGTGAATGGTAGCTTTATCTAGACCTCTTCGGATATAATAAGAGATTTCCAAAGCCCCCAAGAACCCAAATGACAGTAACCATAGCAAGACACCATCTAGACAAAACCTCAAAAATGTCAGCCAAAAATATTTCTACTCATCATTCTTTTTACTTGCAAAATGTGACCAGAGCATTGGAAAGGTTTGTGCAAATGCACATTCAGTGTCCAAGTGGACAAGGCTCTATCCACCCCAACAGCAGCAAAATGTCCAATTGACACCTCCCCCATAAGAGGGACAAACAAAAGTCTGATGTTTTTACATGGAAATACTACATGTTGGATTTTTTTTTTGTTTAATCCCGGTTTACTGTGTGGCCCAATATGAAATCCTTATTCCTGTGAAACAACTGTTTTCTGATCTCTCTCCAGGAAGAAACCCAGAGAAACATTTTCATGGCTAGAAGGAATTACCAAAAGATTTCATCATGTCTTAGTTTATGCACATATGTAAGACAAAGGATCAATTAAATCAACCCTTCATTCATCTAAATTTTATTGTGCCCAGAAGAAATGGTATTTTTCCTATCTGAAAGTAGAGTCACACAAACTGTTTAGCTTTGGCTTAATTGAGAAAACCCATTTTTTAACTACATTTTGATAGAACACATATGCCTAAACATTCTTGTTTGCTTTTAATTTTTCGGTGTAAGAGTTTTTAGCATTTCTTTGCTCTCAGCTGTGTATGATCCAGCCAAAGCCAGTCAGTCACATCTCCTGATGTAGTTGTATATCCAAGGCAGTGGCTCCTTATTTAGTTACAGTCTGAGTGCTATCCCAGACAAGGTATATTTACATCAATATTTTACTTCATTTCCTCTGCACAAAAATTTTATCTGTGTAATCCCTTTGCTTTGGGTGGAGTTACTCCTGGGTTTTTATTGTGACACAGTCAGAGGAGAATGAGGCTTAACGCCTTTATGATTAGCTGGAATACTGTACTAAACCCACCTGGGAACAGTTTCAATGAAAGTGCAGCAAATGCATGACTTATCATGTTGGGAGAAGCACTGTATTTTGAAGAAACAATGTAATGGTATCTCATGAGAGCAGTTCTCATTAATTGCAAGGTTTGTGTGGCTTGGATTTATTAAAGTTCTGAATCTATTGCCAGTTGCTGCCATATGTAGTCTATAATTTTTGAAACACAAGACTGTACATTTCCCAAAGACATTCACTCTAATCATTTGCAAATTTAACAACTTTAGCACAAAGAGATGCTTCCTAATCAGAACCAACAACCTGGCCACTGGCAAAACCAGTATAAAGACCAGAAATTATAAAAGCATAAGTACATCTATCTATAAAAGCAGTAATATTGATCAGTAGATTTAGCAAGATTTTTCAACTGTTCCACACCCCTCTGTTGTGGATTTTTGGATGCAGTCTGAGTGTTCTGCTTGGACAGAGGAAGTGCTTCCTAACACAGCAACTATCCCCAGAAATGAGAGGAACAGCTCTGAGGAGCTCTCAGGGAGGGCAGTAATAGCTGTCTACATCTCAGCAACCTCACCCTGAGACATTCCAACACAAGGGCAGCAAATAAACACCTGCTGTGATGCCATTCAGAAACACATCATGGAGCAGAAAATTACTGCAGGGGCAATGGGGTAATAGTTCACCAACAGCACACTCACAGGTAGCATTAATGCTGGGAAATTCCTCATTCCAGCAGGGATACCCACAACGCTGACAGGCTGCTGCATGAAGCCCACACAGCCTCAGGCACAGTTCCAGGAATAAGCTGAGTGAAGTTGCACACAGAGAAGGCTACACCCTTCTGCTTTAGCCACATTCACTGGTTTGGAAAGGCCAGAACAGACTTTATCAGTTGGAAGGGATCATTTGTCCAGTTATCTGGCCAGTTCAGGGTTGACCAAGACAGAGCTTTTTAGTGAGAGCAATGTCCAAATGCCTCCTAAACAGGCTTGGAGCACTCACCCCCTCTCCAGGAAGCCTTTTCCAGAATTTGACCTCTCTGGCAGTAAAGAAACATTTCCTAAGGTTGAGTGTAAACCTCTCCTGGTGCAGCTTTGAACCACTACCGTGTGCCCTGCCACTGGAGAATTGTTTTTTTACCGTGTAGCTGACTTCACTTCTTTGATCTCAGCTGTCTGAAGAATGCAAAGTAAGGAACAGATTCTTTTCATACCTGCTCTTTCCAACACAGGAGATGACAAAGAACAGTAATGAGGGTTGTGGTGCACAAACAGTTTGTGCCTGGCTCTGATGGAGAGCTCCCACCCACAGCAGAGCCACAAGGCTCTGAGAAGATGAAGGATCAAGTTTTGTAGCATCAACTGCACACAGCTCAGTGTAGCTTCCCAAATGAGTAATTTTCAAACTTTTCCTATGAAAATGTTGGTTTACTTCTTTGTTCATTATGTGACCTGATGGTGTTAACCAAAAGCCAGTTGTTTTCCTCACCTTTCAGTTAAAAGTGGTTTCATTTCTTCTTCTAAAACTTCATTCTACTACTTACCACAAGATCTAAGATCTACTTACTTCACAAGATCTAAGTCAGTCTACCCCGACCATGATATAAAATTTAACTTAAATGACTGAGATTTAACCAATTGCATTCTCTTTTCCAATTAAACTTTTTTCTTTTTTACATGGACAGTAATCTTTTGTTATAGCACAGGGACTTCAATATTAGAATTAATATTTCATAGCAAGAGATGTTAAAAACAAAGTGAATTAACTCTTCTCCATAATAAAGCGTCTCTTTCCCCTAGTGCAAGCTAAAGAATTTTTAACACAGGAATTTTCATTACAGGACAGTGAAAGAAAATGTAAATGAAATGTATCACTTCAGGGTTCTCAGATCATTTATGAGATCATGCAGGCACCTCTGCCATGTGTGTGTCTGACAACATTTCTCCTAAGTGTATTTCACCACTCTTCAGACGAGGTTACTCAGTCCAGCACCTCCTAATGCTGCTCAGCAGGTTCAAGGCTTTATTCTGTTGGCTTACATGGCTCAGCTCTGAGGTTTTTCTGAGCTGTTATGGCCTGGTAGTAACCTCAATTTTGTTACAGGGCTGTGGTTTACTGTCTCAGAAATATTATTGCACCCCAGATCCTGGCCCCATTTAGATTTCCTTCTAAAGACAAGGAAGTTTGTGCCCATACTATGTATAAACCTCAGCAATAACACAAAACTACTTTCCTAAAAAAAAGTTGGGAAAAATACTCAGTAAATGGAAAACATTATCCTTTAAAAGGAGCAGTTTCACAGCCTCCTGCACTGTAAACATCCATTGAAAGGAAAGCAGGTATTTTGCAGAGAAGTTACTCAAATTCTTAATGACAGGCCTCCTTAATGGCCAAAATCAAAACAGCACAAACATAACCGATAACAAATTCAATTAACACCATATGAATAATTAAAGAAATAATACCTCTATAACTTATTAGAAGTAAGTTAAATTTTCATTAACCCTTGAGAGACCTCTGCACAGCACATCAGAGCCACTGAAGGACCTGGGGAAAGACCCCAGGGAAGCCAGCTGTGAGTGACAGCAGCACGCAGCAAACCCTGCAGGCAGCACAGCTCCACAAGGGCCCTGCACTCCCTGCACTGTGAGCAGAACTCAGGAACCCCAGCTGGTCCAGGAGGAAGCCCCAGAAAGTAAATTCCACACAATCATAGGTTATTAATAGATGCATGTAACACTGCAAAACGATGGCAATGCACTACATGGGTGTAATATTTATGGTCAAGCTTCAAATCCTTGACCTCCTCTGAGTGGTTTCTGCCTCAATACATATAGTCTAGCATGTTCTTTACTACATCAGGTGGTTCCTTTTTTGTTTCTGCATTGTTATGAACTCCTACATCTGCATGGTGTCGCAGAGCAAATTGAAAAACGCCTTCGTTTTACTAAGAGGTATGTGAAGCATTTCTACATAAGCAGTAAATATTTTGCCTACATTTTCTAGGTGCATTTGTAGTATGTACCCACAATGCATATTTCTTGGTGAGCTTGCAAAATTATAAACCAAAAAGCATTTCTTTGACCGGAAATTTACATTTCTTTTGTAGTAAGCAAAAATATATATGTTGATCCAATAATATTCTTAGGAAAAAAAGTAAAACTGTAACACCAGATATGTTTAATCTATGTCTAGGGGGAAATGAAAAGGCAGAAAAGTCCAGATTGCTCTGAACAAGGGTATGTTTGATCTGCATGTAAAAGGAGCACTTTGCAGCCTTCACACCACTAGCTCACATTGATGGACAGGGCATTTAGACTTTGAGTTGGACCTGAAGGAATTTAGTTAACTAAATGCATCCCCTTGCCTCAAAGATAAAAGCCACTTCTCCTTCCACATGATCTGCCTCTTTCTTGTGCTGCTGTCAGACATTCCAATGTCAGGCATTCTAATACTTCTCTGTGTCAGAGAGGCAAATTTGCATCAATGGGAGAGGCTGGGAAAAAAGTGTAAAGGTTTTCTAATTTAAATTAATAAATAAATAAACACCACCATAAAATTCACTGGCACACTTGTGAAATGGTCAGCCTGCTTTTATAACCTCCACAGAAGCTGCTTTGACAAACACTGGAATACTTTTCCAGTATTCTAGACACCCAAATAAAAGAAGTCACTGCGGTTCTCATTGCTGTGCCTTCCAAAGCTCTTTGCTCAGACTGTGAACAAGAAGTCTTAAGGAAAATCACAGGTAAAAATCCAAACTCCTAGCAATCACCTGACATCAACTCTCTTTGTGCCAATCAATGCTTTTTGACTAACTTTAATATTTGCCTCTGACTCCACTTCTAACATAGCATCTAGAAAATTACCACGGGCCTTGCTGTGCCTGATGGAGTAGAAAGAGCCATTTCCTCAGAAAGTTCAGAATCTTAAGAGCCAAAAGAAGTGAAATTAAACATGGTTATGTGCCACAATCAGGGCTTTCAATGCTAAAGATCTGAGTTCTAGTCCTGTTCTAGCCTTATTCATGATCCCAGCCTACCTTTCTCCATTTAGAAAGCCAGAAGTTTTCTTATTGGCACTTCAGCCTTAAATGCAGTGCCAAATTAAGTATTACCAATAATTATAGTAGTTTTTAGTAACTGATTTGCAAAAAATGGCTATTATACAGAATTAAAACAGGAAAATCGAGGGTTTTTCTGAATATATACAAATATTTTCCCAGAAAAATCATAATCTATACTCAAACTAGTATACTACATACTAGTATCCTAGAATGTGTATAAGACTATTTTAGACTCGGTGCAATAGCAAGTTAAGCAGCAGCTCCAGTTTATCCCTGATCAATTTTTCCTAATTTAGCAAATAAGGACTGCATGTGGCTAAGAAGAGAGGTCCAATCCTAAGCCTACAGCATTTTATGCTGGCACCAGTTACACAGTGTGGAAATAGCTAAGGGTACATGAAATCTTCTGTCCTTGAATTACAGCTGTCACTATAATGATTCTGGCAGAGTAACAGAATGCAGTTGTTGGCCCATTCTAGTACTGCTCTGTTGACTTCAGGCTCAATAATGTAACATAAAACTGGTCTCTACTGGTGGTATTGTCTATCACATGTTGCCCAATGGACTCTCACAGAGTGAGGATTTTGTTGCTCTTGCTGAGATGTTTTTGTGGAGATGCCAAGAACAAGTGAATTCTCACAGAATTTCAATAGTGTTTCTCAATACCCATGTTCCCTATAAACATTACCAAAAGTATTGCAAATAAAAGAGTATTTCGAAAATACTCTTAAAACATTTGGGGTTTTTTCCACACAGATTAGGTATGTGGCATTCCAGACACCGGAAACATGCATGTGTTTTATTGTTATTTCATATGCAGCAGTGACAAAGTAAATGTGTAAAAAATTTAATCAAATACATCACATTTACTACTCATCATCACCAATCCTCTGAGATTCTGCATTTGGTGAAGGCCACAAGGATAAAGTTTTACAGTAAAATTAAGGGGGACATCAGTCTTCCAGGAAAATATTCCATAACATGTAAAATAATTGCACAAGAAGGGGAGTGTTTTATTGATATATGTCTCTCCTAGGTTTGGGTTTGCACCTTCTGGACAGAGATTGCATTGTTTAGATAACTACACCCAGCAGTTGTCTTCCAATCCCTCCTCACACTGACTCTGACCTGCAGCCAGGGGTCCAAAAACATATCTCCAGAAACTCTATGTTCAGGGCATTAACTTCAGCATTACTCTTTTTATCCATAGGGTCAGAGGTCTGCTTCTTTTATTTGGGAGCAACCAGCATGTTGTGGTGATAATACACAGTAAAGCTCTGTTAATTAACAGATGTAATGGAGAAAGAGAGAGATGTCAAATAAAACAGAGCAGCAGCATCACAGCTGGGTTACAAGGCTGCCTCTTCCCCTCAGGGTGAGTGGGCTCTTCCACTACAGCACAAAAAGGCTTTTGCAAAAATTGTTTCTCTTAATCAGGTTCAAAGATTCTTTCTTACCTTTCCCTCCTGCCTATTTTTTCCTTATACAAATTCCCTCTTAACAAATACTCAAATGAATGCATTGCCTAAAAATCGAATGGTTTGCATGCCAAGAGGAGGAAACAAATTTTTAAAACTATATTAATCTTTTTCATACCACTTTAAAGCATTTCTCATGTACTCATTTATACTCCTGTTTTAAATGGCTCAACAGGGGAGCAGAATCATTACTCAGTGGGCCAAGCATATCACAAATACTGGAAAAAAGAGGCTCAACATATTTTAACATCTTTATATATGCCACACAGGGTTTGTTTTAAAAAACTAAAATTCTTCTTTTGAGAAACTTCATATCTCATCTCCAATTGTATTACTAAGGTCTAGAAAACTTTTTTTCAAAGAAAGTAGTTAAAAAAATGAGTCAACTAATCCACATTAAATGTGGATAAAGAATGTAATTTTTTTACAAGCAGTTAGAGCTGCCAAATTTATAATGCATAATTACAAAACTGAGTTTTATTATTGAAAATGCTATCCAACTCTAATATGGGCTAATTTAAAGAGGAAGTTTAGCTTTACACTTTCTTATGTAGAAGATAAGGCAGAAGTTTTGAAGGTTCTTCACATACATTTAATATGTGGTATTCAAAAAAAGAAATCTATGCATTCTTTTATTATATAAACTATCACATGTTCTTTCACTGTACCCAAAGAATTCAGCACTTCTACTTACTCAGGTATGGGATTTTAATTTATGTTTTGACTCCAGAAATTTTCAGTGTAACCCTCTTGGACTTAAGACAGCAACCATCAACAGGCAATGCAGACACAGCTGTCTGCAGGATTGGGGATGTCAGGCCCACAAAAATCAATCAGAAAGAACATCCAGATCTTTTTTTGACCTTTGAAAGGTTTAGATTTCAAATTTCACTCAGTTTAATTGATCCCTCTGACTGGGCCCATACCTGGACAGAGCTATGCCAGAAGAACTGCTACTGTGGCAGCCAAACAACAACACTCCACGTGCTTACAGTAAAATATAATATCCTTAAGTTTCTTCTCTCTGTTTGTGTGGACATCAAGGCCTAATTGCAAAACCATCCTAAGTAAGGTGATTTTTTTCATTCACTCCAGAGGCCTTTAACTCAAACCCTAATCTATTAATTCAAACCACACATGTGACCCCTGCCCTCCAGGAAATTGAACTCATAAGATAACTTCAAAAAAATTCCAAACAAACCAAACCCCCCAAAAAACCAAAAGAAAAAACACAAAACAAAACAAAACAAAAAAAAAAAAAAAACCCCAACCAACAAATCACCACAAAAGACCTCAATCCAATCCAACCCCGAAATACCAATTCTGGTGCTTGAATTTGGAATTGAGACTGTTGCTCCCAGCAAAAGTTCACTTTCAGCAAAAGCTATGATGTAATATAGTCTACTGCCCTAAGATTTTTGTTGTAGTTCCTCTGGGAGGAGATATCAAACTTGACTGGCATTTTCTATTTTGTTGGATTACCTAATAATAATGAATTTAGTGTAGAAAGATTCAATTTAAACATTCAGGATGCTGATGAAGCTAAATCAAACAAGCTACACAAACAGAGAGTCATTTTATTTAACTCTCACCCAGCCCAGAGCACACCCCAGTGGTTCATGAAGTCTGTTATTTAATGATCATGGAGAATAACCATTTTCAAATTTACCTCTTATAAAACTTAAACATGAGACTGCTAAATTGTGTGAGTCCCAGTCTAAGCACATTTCAGGGGAAAAGGCATCTGCCAAATTCAGTCACTCTGTACACAAAGATTTTAGGTCAGTGCAATTAGCTGAAGAAAAGACACTTTTAATAGCTTAGATCCAAAAGCACTCAGAACTTCCAATCATGCAAAAAATACATATGGAACACACAAAAATGCCTTCATCTGACTTCAACAAAATAAAACTAACACCAAAACTCCCTTTTTAATTTCCTATTACCATAAACTTTCTAGCCATTTATATGTAAGGAAAGTGCCCAGCAACTGCATCATTCAATGAATTCAGCACACAGGGAAATAACACCAGGTAACAGATACAACAGGAGCATTTGGAGTATGTCCCTTCAGATATTGCTGCTTTTTAGCAAATAGTACGTGAAATTATAATGAAGGACAAGCACTGGAAGGTCACAAAAGCTTTTGTTTTAGTGTGAGACTCATCTACACAGGTTGACCAGCTTTGAATCTTCACAATTCAAGCACCTCACAGGTCAGGTGAGCAGCAGTTTGCTCTGGTTGGCTTAGTGCCCCATCAGACAAATGCCTCACCTGTCACCAGGGCACCAATCTAATGCAAAACCACAGGTTACAGCAGCTAAGGTTATACTGAGAAACAATTTGATAGATCTGACCAAGTCTGATTTTACTGATCCAATGTCAGTCTGTTTCTGGAACAAGAACCAGTCAGTACCACATTTTACCAATTGAAAAGTTTGCCACAATTGTCTTTAAAAAGGTAATGCAAAAGATATATATTTCCTGTATATTTTAGGTCTTCAGCTCCTATACTCAGGCCTTCAGCTGAGTGCTGAAATCAGTGTTACTGACCTCAGACCAGCACTGGCTTATCCCAGCTGAAAACCTGGCTCACAAAGTGGTGTCTGAAAAAGATTCTGAGAATCTTTTCTGAGAATGAGATTCATTGTTCTTGCTCTGGAACATAGAAAGGCTATCTCATTTCCAAGAATAGCAGCCTCCAGCCTCAAACACATTCACTGGGAAATTTCTGGCCACACAGTTCCGCAGACACCTGGGATGTTGTCATTTTGGGTGGATGATGTATTCATCTAATTATGTCATACACAGATCAGCAGATTTTTGAAGAGTAAAAATGTATCAAGCTGCTCTGTGCAGTAATTTCAATAAAAAGGAAGAAATTACAAAAAACTTGTCAATAAGAGGCTGGCAAAAGAAACAGAGCATCTCACAGTAGAAGATAAAGAGCTCAACCACTTTTTTAGTTCATCTAAGAGACTGAGAGATGATAATAACAGTGCAAAAAAAAAAACCAAAAAACACTGACCCTAAGAGTTCTTTAATCCAGTAGGAAGTCACAAGGGGGAAACAAGTGGCTGGAAAAAGAAGCCAGACAAATTTCATTTTTAAGATTAACACAAATCAACAGCTTCAGTGAGAAATTAGAAGAAGCTACTAAGAAATCCTCCATCATTTGATGTTTTCTACTATGACTGGATGTCTTTTTGAAAGGTATATTTCCAACAAAATTTATATTATAGGTCATAAGTGGATAAAGCCAACCAGTGTGCAACACAATGTTCTTGTAGAGCCTTAAAATAACCCCTAAATATCTATTAACTATGCTGGCCAAGCAGACAGAAAGGCCTCAGAATACAAACACTGTGTTTGCATAGTAGGGTGAAGCACGCTTTGCACTGAAGCTGGAGAGACTGACCTATGTACAGAGGTATGTCCCAGACTTGCAGCTGCTCAGAACCAGAAATACCATAAAGGAAAGCCACAAAATCCCAACAAATATTTACACAGATAGTTCTTGACTTACACATTCCCCAGAAGTACTTTTCACAAAATGGATGACCTGAAATCAGGTTAGAAATCCAATAACTCTGAGTTCAGTTTATTAATTAGAAGCACCAAGAGAAGCAGCTTCTAGCAGGACTACTGCTGGACAGCAAGGAGCACTGCTCAAAACACCTCTCCTGTACCACTGCAGGCTAGTTTTACCTGCTTGTCTTTGGCCTATTAAATAATAAACATTGCAAGAAGGTACAATTCCATATATCTTCCATCAGAGCCATCAGCTCAACCTATTTATCACCCAAAGTGCCTTCATTCCTTAATTTAATGCTTACTCAACTCTCTGACAATAGCCGGAAGAGAGCATCCATTTGAAAGAACGAATTCAAACTGTGCTGCATTCCAAAATGAAACTTGTTCTGCCCTCAAACATTCATCTTATTTATCTTAATAAAGCATCCATCTCTATTTATCTTAGAGGTTTCATTATTATTGTCTGATCTGGATTAATTTAAAGAGAAAGAGGTTACAAATGAGGTTAACTGTGATAAGGCCAATCAATCTTTTGACATTGTGGTAACACAATCTCATTAAGAAATAAGACATCCCCCTTTATGCTCTTGTGCCTCCCTTTTTTTCTTTAAACATGGAAGCCTTGGTGCCATGTTTTACCTTGGTTTCCCTGCCCCACAGACTGTTACAGCTCTCACTGTGGGGATTCTCTGCAGTGGGCTCAGGGTGAGGGTAGAGCTGGGGGTATGAAGGCTGAAGGTCACACTCTCTAAATGAAGATGAACAAAGATGAAGTGTGAATTATAATAGCAAGCTCTATTTCTTCACTGGTTTGAATTAAAAGGGGGAGCCATCTCCCACATCAGTGGACTTTCTGTCACAAGCCCTCCACTGAAAAGGGCATACACAGATGAGTAAGGAAGAAAAAGAAGAGGGAAGTCATTTAGAGGGGATGAAGGCTCATCTCCTGGCATATATGCTCAAGCCTACGGAGTGAAACAGAATTTCTCTTCCAGTGAAGTCCACTGGTGACACTCAGCACTCTAGAGAGTGCACAGATTTACAGATCAGCTCTACCTGGCCAAGAGGGAAAATCCTGTCAGCAAACCAATTTAACTGGCTGCACTGGGCAGCTGCAAACAAACCATTGTCCTAAAAAAGCCTAAAATCAACAAACAAATGAAAAATTGACCCAAAGCAAAAGTCCATACCAACAGTGCTGCCAGTCACATTCTTGCTGTTATTAAGAGAAAATTAAAAATTAAGAACTGAGCATTAACTGGGAAAAATAGTTAAGCCTCTTTATGCATTTTCACTTTATAATAATAATTTTGGTAACAATAGTAAAAGTTATCATGAGGGTGAAGATTATTCAGCTGCTCAGGTACAAAGATCTGTCTGGCAAGGAGAAGCTTTAAAGGCAGAGTGTCTTTTGGTGTCAAAGCCTAAAATAATGTTACCTGTATTTTTAATAATTCCTCACTCATTGCTTCTATTTCATAGAATATCATTCATCCTGCTATATCAGAGAATATGTGAAACATTTGAGGAGATTCTTGAAAATAATAAGTGCCTTGGTGTGGAATGGGGTAGAAAGAAAAAAAGCCAACAGAAAGCAAGGGGAAAGGAAGGCAATTTTGTTCAGACTAAGCTGGATCACACAGCAGTGAACACACTACAGGCACACAATCTTTAGCTCTGTTTAAATCAAGAGGCGGCACCAGCTCTTATCCTCGTTGGTTTGATCCCAATGATATGACCTATGGCATAGAGGAACTTTCCTTTTTTCCCTAATAAATTAAAGGTATTAAGGTGAAACTAATCAATGGAACCATAAAGCCATATGGTATTGTGGTCCTAGATGGTAAGTTTATACTCTGAAAATCTGCAAATTAGCTGTGAAAATGAAAATTTTAAAAAAGGAAAAAGAAAGAACACAATTAAAAATAGATCAAGTAGAGATAAAAGCCTTGGAACACATTGTAAAAATTACAGATCCCCAGGCCCATTAAAGTGAACTAAAAGGAAATGACAATGTGACTGGCTATCAACTTTATCAAATTCAGTAAAAAGTCCATTTCTTTCTTTATCCAAACAAGGGTCTGGGATCATGAGCACCCCACAATGTCATATGTTATCTAGAAAGCCATACTGTGTCACCAGCTGATAAACATCATCAGGAGTCCAGTTTCCATCTCAAGGGAAACTTCTGGGACTATCTCTGGTTCATGACTGGGTCAGGTCACTAAAAGTTTTTGCTGACCTGAACCTGATCCAAACCAATGAATTGAAATTCCTGACCTGCTCACCCCAAGGAACAACTCTAATTAAAAACTGATACAGAATCATACAGTAGAGTAAGAGCATGACTGGAGAGCAGCATCTGTCAGAGACAGCTTCAGAAGAGCACCTGTCTCTTTTTATCAGGAGACCCCTGTATTACCACGGTGAGGACCTGAAGTGATTCTTGCTGTCAGGAAGCTATTCTGCTCATTTTATTGAGCTAGTCTAACAAAAGAATGTGAAACTGAACTGCATGTTCTGGGCATTCATGGTAATTTGTTTGTAAAACCTCACTTCCTTAGTGCTCCTCCTTGAAATCAGTTCTTAAAGCAACCTGAAACCACTTACAAAACAGTGCAGTTATTTTTCATCAAAATAGAGAGTGATCAAACTAAATTTCTGGCAAATTCTAGCCCTCTGTAATATAAATTTGCAAAGGTAGTCTTGCAATTTGGCATGCTGGCTGTTTCAACAGCTCTGAAGTGTCAGTAAGAACCTATTGAAAAGCACTTTAATCTCATAGAGACTTCGACGCTGCACCAAAATGTGTAAATAGTAGTCAATTTTAAAAACAGCACAGGAAAGATGACTCCAGGTGAAAGGACACTGGAGCATCCATAAATAATTCTGTCATTGTCCTACTGAAGAGGCTTCAAATATTGATTATGGGTAACATTTCTGTGGGTTTTGTCCCAGACTGGGAGACAACTAGGTGGGGAATGGGGGAAGAAGTTTTTGCCTGCTTGTTTAAATTCTGACCTATAAATAGATAGCTCAATACTATACAGAACAAGAAAGTGTTACAGAATTAATCTCTGCTGGTGGTCTGTGGCACACCCTACTCCTGCAGCAGTATACAATTTACAGAACATGAAAACTTCTAGAGTATTTAAGAAAGTGTCTGTGTGGCAAAGCACAGTGGTGTGCAGAGCTGGGCAACTCTGAGCACACAAGCAGCACGCTGGGTACAAGGGTGAGAGCCTGGGAGCAGGCAAGGGAGTGCTGGACACACCAAACCAGCCCAGCTAAAGAAGTCCTTTAGCAGACACTGCATGCTAAATAAAATAATAATAACCTAACTACATAACTAGATAAATCAGGAGTTGAACAACGGAGATTGGACCAGATGATCCACAGTGGTCCCTTCCAACCTTACACATTCTGTGGTTCCATGATCCACTTTCACTGCTGAACTTGATGCAAAACTGTAAAATTACTAACGCGACATAAATGTAACATGACATGAATGTATGAAATATACAAAATTCATCATGTGGTGTTATTATGCAAAATACAGTACTTAATGTTACAGAAGGTTTTTTTCTCTTTTTTTAAGTGCATTCTCCCTATGGCACAGAGTAGGGAAGGCAGGGAGCAGCCACTCCCAGGAGGTTTATTTAAACCCTTACTTGGTGACAGCATGCAGGACCCCCACTACTTCACAAATACAACTTCAGCTGTGCAACAGTAAGAAACATCATCCTGCATCTGCAAGATTTGTTCAAATTTGTCATCCTTTGCTTTTATCAATCCTTTGTGACATGATCTCCAGTTAAATTTGAGCTTTTCCTGTTAAATATTGCTCTCCTTTCAGTTTAGAAGTTTGTCTATGTTCCTTAATTGGCCATATCTAGACTGCTCCTTCCCAGGAACCGTTGCAATAACTGATTAGAACTGGCTTTCAAGTAGCTTAAGAAAGTGTATTTATGACTCTGTGATCATTAGACTCATTTTCTTAGGTCTGCCATACCAGGAACAGTGAAACAGCACCTCCAGGATGTTTGGCACAAATAATTTGTTAACAATTTAGCATAGCTTTCCTTAGGGAAGGTTCAAAAATGTACTTTTAGCAGTAATATTTTTACTTAGTGCAAAAGCATGTGAGCAGCCTAAAATTTAGCATGGCTATTTAGCATATGCAACACATGTAAGTATAAAATAATACATAAAATTCCCTCACTCATTACTTGATATCAAAATACTTTTACTGGCTCTTCAACAGACACAGTTCTCAAAAATTCGCCATTGTGTGATGAATCTGACTTCCACTTTCATTTCCAGCAGCAGGTCAGTGTTAATTTACTCATGGTTTCATCCATCATTCATATCCATGTTATTACTCATGAAGTTAATTCTTTCTGGGGTTTATTTCACTGAAAGCTTTAAGAGCAGCCCACCCACCTATAGCGCACATAACTTCTGGGGAAATGTTTCAGATTTGGAGTTATACAAAGAAAGGCTCAAAAGATGTTACTACAAAGAACACCATGCAGATTGTATTTATTTTCATGGCATTCTCATCCTGGAATTTTGGAGGACTTTGGAAGATTTGAGTTCTGAAGCCTATGTTTTAGGCTACAAAAGCAGACAGAAAACTACAGCACAAAGAACAACACTTGCTATAAAGAAAACTAGAAAGGAATTATGGGTTTTTTTCAATGTGCTAGAGGGAAAACTCCAGCAGAATTTTCCTTGGTCTAGTTGTTAAGGTAGATTTTGGAAGAAGAAGAAAATTGGATAACACACTGTCAGGGCTTGGCAAATGAAAGGAAAAGGACAGTTATAGCCATAATAGAAGTGAAAGTAATTGAATGAAGAAAGGAAAAGAAAGTTCTGACAGTATCAACCATTTTTTATTTTTTAGTAGTTAGGAAGCAATTAGCAAAACTGTAAACTCAAGAATGTCAAGAGATTAAAGCTTTGTAGGAAGAGTAAAGTAATTTAGGTTCTCATCCTGGCTCTGACCTTCACTTACCCTGTACTTTAATTCTCCCTGTGAAGAGTTTTGCAGTGCCAGCACTGAGCTGTGGTTTGTGGTATTACTGCTTAAGAAAGCCTTCCAGCTTCCAGAAGAAGGAGAAAAAATAATTTAAATGGAAAAAAAAAAAAAAACCAACACAAATATTGTGAGACTACAGGAGGGGAAGGATCCAGCCAATCTAATAAACAATTAAAAAAAAATACAACCAACCAACCCCCAAAAAAATCTCATATGTGTCTACTGTTACTTCTTGCCAGCTTGTATTGACATAGATTTGTAGCACACTGCCTTGGGAAAGTTCTTGGGGCTATCTCTGCTTTTTCTGGCAAATAAATTCAGAGTTTGAATTTACCCCTATAACTAATAGTCAGGAAAACAGCAACTGACTTTATAAAGCAAAGTTTTCATTTCATATAGTTTTAATGATATTTTAAATAAATGTATAAAAGAGGCAGAAAGAAAAACTGCTATCAGTTTAAATTCTTGTTGCATTTGATACAAGTGATAGATATAGGCCTCAATGAAAGAATACCAGTGGAATGAAAATGCTCCTTGAACTAAAATTCTTCTAGAAAAATGTATACTATTAGAGAATTCAACTCCCCCATCAAAAAGATGATGAATGACACCCTGAATAACAAAATCAAGTATGTTTATTTTGCCACTTAGTTCAATGGACACATGACAAATTCTGCTTGTCCTCACTGGAAAACACTGCCAATATTTTAAATACCAGATTTTTTCTGCCAGAATATTCTCTTCTTTATAAAACATGACTGCAATAATTAGAAAAACATCTGTGGTAGTCTCTTCAGACTGAGGGAGTCATCCCCTGAATTCACTGACTTGACTGGCTGCTGATTATTATGTTAAGAGTAGTTAAATAAACTTTGAATTAAAATACTACTCTCATTCAAGTGGTCTAACAAACACTGGACTGATGTTCAGCAGTGAAGAGCAATGATCTTTAAATTCAAGTTTAAGGTTTGATGGCAATAACCTCTTATGTTGCTTTTTTTATTATATAAGAACTAAAAAAAAAAAAAAAAAAAAAAAAATGTTTACGGTAAAATATTTTTACCTTCTAGTCCTTAAGTCTTGGAATTCCTCACAGACAGGTAAGATACTGGGTAACACTGCAGCATGGTATTAATAGCAGGTATTAAAATCCTTATGAGGGCACTGCTTTTACCCCTTTATTTTTAATGAGTAGCAATTAAATTAATTACTCATTTTTAATGAGTAGCAATGAGTAAAATTAAATTCTCATGAGATCACATGAGAAATACCTGCTTATAACCCCTCTGGAGGCAGAAGGAACCAGACTCGAGATTTATTTGGAAGCTTCACATGTCAGGATGAAATGCATGAGTATGAATCATTTAAATGTTTATTTACAGTACACCAAGATACCATCTCCCTTTCCTTTAAAGCAATGGGGAAACATCTCACCTCTCTCAGTTCCAGTTGTACAACTCACTTGCGGAAAGAAGCAGTCATTTGTGCTCAAACCTGACCCATCCCATGATTCTCTAATGCACCTCTTTCTCCATTTCTTTACTCTTATAAAACCCAAATCCACAACTGAACTCAGAAACAATTACTAAGGAATTAATAGGAAGTTTTACCCCTGCTACCCAAACTCTCTGCCTACTAATCTTAGCTCTTGCAGTTACACTCCTCATCAAAAGCTATGGAAAACCTGGAAAACAAGCTGCCCATTACCACCATCCCAACATGCAGATACACCAAGTTTTTCCATCCCAGAACTTTTCCTTGAACAGTTCAGCGCATCACTAATTGAAAGTAAATAAAGGTTTTAATGATTCAAGCCTGTATAAACCTTTCCAATTCAAAAGCTAGAAGTCTCTTAAGGATAAAAACACTTGCATAAAATCACTGCAGCAGAGCACAATCAATCCCTCTATCTCCATTTGTTTGCTTTAGCACTTTACAAGGTTCCCTCAATTCTCAGGTCCAGATCAATCATTTGTTAAAGAAAGAAATGAACAGGCTTGGGTGCCTCAGCAGAATACTGATAAGAAACAGTGTCAGCTCATTTTAACTGAGGACAAGAACCAACTTAGAGATTTTTTTTTCCTCTTCTCTTCCTTGGTAGAAGACTTTAGAAAATCTATCACCAATGTGAACAAGACTGAAGAAAAAATATATTTCCTAGCAACTCATTTATGCTTCTTGTGTGGCTTTTATTGAATATTTCTGCTTTGAATGGATTTGTTGGATTGTCATATACAGTTAACAATGTATTTTTCTTTTAATCTATCTTCACCATTATTGGTTGAACATTTATTCAAGACTACACCATTGTAAGCCTTCTGATTTAGCTTAACCAGGTCAAGGAATGCTTGAGGAACATACAAGCTCATCACAAGTATTGTTTAAGTAAAAACTACATTAAGAAAGAGCAACTTACTTGGATTATAGCTGCTTTTAGTGCTGAGACTAAAGGACAAGCATACTATGAGTTATAAGAACTGTAAATAAGCACAGGTCTTTCATCACTGCAGAAGGGGGAGAAAGTGTTATTCCCATAATGAAACATTTTAATTGTTTTCATTTACATTCATTTCCTTTATGCCAATGACCTCACTTTGACATCTGCACCCAGAAACACCCCAGCACCATCAGTGGTTTTCCAGCAGTCACAAAACACTGCTTTCAGCCACGTTTACAGATCAGCTACAAAAAACATGCAAAAAGAAACAGCACTATAAATAGAGTTGGGAGCCTGATGATGGGGTCAAATACTATCTGACTGGTACTGTGTGAAAGGGGGTTTCACTCTGTAGTTGATAAAGGGAATTATCTAGGAAATGGTGCAATGCACACTGACAGTCACTGAATGACATCCAGGGGCAATGCTTAAACAAAAGCTGTACTGGTATCACTTTAGTCCTTCTGGCCCACACTGCTTAATGCCTTATCTCCATTCACTCCTTGGCACTACAATTTATTGCCCCAGTCAAAGGTAACAAAATACCTTGGCTTTCCACTGGAATTTAATGAGTATTTCTCCAGACTTTCCCAGTGAAGCTACATGGAAGTTCCACTGGAACACTGATTGACAGGCACTAATTCTCTCCCACATTACAAAGACAAGTCATATGCCTTTGGAGGAAGATGTGCTATTTTCAGACATGCCAAGTGACTGACTGTGATTCTACTTGAAGACACCAGAATGACATAAGAAATAAGATTTCTACCAGTTAACAAATCCCCCCAGGTCCTGGTTTCACAGCAAATGGGTTTTTTCCTGATCATAGGGGGATGATAGTTTAATTTTTCCTTAAAAATAGCCATAGAAAACAGGCAGGGTATATCATACAGAGATAAGTTCCTTGCCTGCTTCTACCAACATTCTTATTCCTGTCTCTACAGCAGTGAGGGCTACCAGGGTGCTGCTATTCAAGAGCTGCATCTCAGCCTCCTCTCTGTAAAGTGACATCTGTGCTCTACAGGAGCATCCTCACTTTTGCTCACTCTTCTCCCAGGCAGACTCTGTGCAGCAGCTCACACACAGGAGTGACTCAGCCACACTCCAGTTCTCTGCCCTCATATGGTGAACACGACCTGGCTCATCTTCTCAACACCCATGCAGAACACTCCAGGTAAAATCTTGTCTATATACAATGCATACAGGCAGAGTACATTGCAAATGTCTGACATGCTAAATACTATTTAATTGGTGTTCATTGTCTAGCCTAATGTTTCACCTAGGTACTAGGTTAGAATCTTAAGAGATTCCTCCTATATTAATTTAGCTTCATTTTGTATCAGGATGCAGCAGCTGCAGGAAAAAGACAGCCACAGACCATTTTAATTGTTTCCCACAGCCTGACCTTCCTTTTCTTTCTTCCTTCTTTTTCCAATCTCATTCCACTTTTCTGACAGCTCTGTATCACTTTCTTATGACTATTTTTTTAAAAGGGCATTAAAAGTATTAAATTGTAAATGTAGAAAAAAAATTTAAAATTATAATTTTTTCTACGCACACGCACAAAGTCACTACCTGTACATCAAAAGTGTGTGACAAATGGAAAGGGAACTGGTTCTGGGACCTCAGCATGAGCAATAAACAGCTGCAAGGGCTTTCCACCTCACTGAGCCCTGGTGCTGAAGCTAATACGTCCTGGATGAGTTATGGGCACAAGTAGATGGGCTGAATTTGTGTCTCATCCAAAGAAAACCAAAAGCCAACCCCTGCACAAGAAGGCACAGCTTCTAAGCCATGACTGCAGTCCTTGGGAGTTAATGTTTCTGTCCCTTTGAATTTAAGGCTGAATGACACATTTTCCAAATCTCTATTCATCACAACTACACTTGTGCATTGCCAGCAGTGCATGACACAGATTTACAGAATTCCCACAAATGTGCGCTTTTGATTATCCATAGCTTCTTTCCTGTTTCCTCAAAGTTAAGCACAGGGAATCCAAGCTTCTGGGTAGAAAACAAACACATCAACTCAATTCATTTGAAGTGCTGCTAGCAGTTGAGCAATTTTTTTTTTTTCATTAAAAAGTCAAAGCTCAACAAGGATTGAATGAGTGACATGGAAACATTTTCATCACTGAAATTTTGATGCTGGGGCAAGAGCATAGATGGAACATATTGGAAAGTACATATGTACTTATATATGTATGTATAAACACATGCATTTATGCTGGATTTTTCTGCAACATCACCGTATTCACAGATTACATTAATTATCTCATTTAGGAGTAAGTTCTGGCCACCAGTGACTAATGGAATGAGATTAATGCACTTTGCATCTGGAGGGCTCTGTAGAGGAAGCCGGCATCCTCATGCACTTGGGGCTTTCAGAAACAGCTTCAGTGCATCAAAGCCTCTGCAGCCTTTTTTGTCCAAAAATATGGTTTCTTTGTCAAAATGAAGATCAGTGGATCTTTAGAACAGATGTTTGATCATGCAAACAGAAACCAAGGCATTATCCAGCCACCTGCTTTTGTTAGATAAATGGACATGTAGGCTCAAAAACTTGTATGAGCTCTGAACCCCCTGTCTCTCAAACATGTTGTTTTATCCCAAATGTTGCTGACTACATGCCCTGAAGGTCACAGTCTCAAAGCCAAGAAACAAGGGCAACTTTCCATGATTAAATGTTTTTCAGCCAGCTTTACAAGCAGTGCATTTGTGCCTCAGTGCAGCTTTACTGGACATTATCCAGACAAGTCAGTTTTTCTCCAAGGTTATAGGTAATAACAAGGAACTACCTATAAATCAACCAAACAAGCTTTAAGAAATTTAAAGCAAACAAATTGATGAGTTTTGTCAACAGCAATCTTATTGGTTCAGGTAATACCCTTTTCCCAGACTCTTTATTTCCTGTCATGAGAAAAGCACTGTATATTCAGTGTATAACAACCAGGGCTGCTACACTGCCCCATCCTTTTCCATTAATCCATAAGATTAATAAGAGAAAAAAATAAGGGGAAAAAAAAAAACAACAAAAAAAAATCAAAAAACAGTAGAGCCCGCAAATTAGACAACATTAACAAGTCAAACACATTCAGTATATTCCTCTCCTACTGTCAGACCAAGCTACTGAAAATCTGGCAGCTGACTTTCACAGCCAAATTATAATGAAGAAAAAAAAAAAGTCTTTATCCTCATAATGGGCATTAATTGATAGGATAGCTAATTTAGTGGAAATTATGGGCCTATAAAAGTGTGCCGAGAAGCAAGACCAAACTTAGCGTAGCTAAAGAGAAGTAGCAGTGTTGCCTTTTTTTATTTTCCTAGTGTGAGATCATGTTCACATTTGCCTATTTAGGAATGATCATTTTTGCTTGTAATCTACGCTCTACTGACAGAGATAAGCTTAATTCTGTGTATTTCTTCCATTTCAACACTCATTTAGATTTTCATTCACTATAAACATTTTTTATTTGACTCAAAGACACTATACAATTATTAAGCTGCATTATCAGATCTCCAAGCAAAGACAGACTTAGATACTCAAATGTAGAAAAGTGGAGTTGAAATGGGAAACATTAATTTAGCTTATTAAATTATATATATATATATATATCTGTGATAGGATGAAGAGAGACAAGAAAAAGGGCTCTGCACACAACCTTTCCAGAAGAATAATAGCAAAGCTACAAAGCTTAAAAACACCAGTGGAGGTCAGGGAACTTAGAAGCCCAAAGTTTTCCTTAGTCTTCCCTGCACATTCCATTTCATGGACATTCTCACCATTTCTCCTCCATTTCTCTCTGCTCCTGTCAGTAGCCAGTTTCTGCGCTCTGCTGCAACAAGAGCTCTGTTAATTGTCCTCCAGTGCCTCCCTGTTCAGCATTGCTGCCCCTTGATTGGTGCCCCCCAGTGCTGCACCCTCCAAGCAATTAGCCAGTCTGCTAATTTCACTTTCCTCTGAGGAATGTGGTTTATGGAGGAGAATCACTGACTCCTACCACATAAGATGTGGCAGCTTTGCTGCATCCCAAACCAGCATCACCACCTGCTCCACCAGTGCTGCGCAGCTCAATGTGAAGAGATATTAAGAGCTGGTATAAAGTGCTGCCAAAGCAATTTGGACCAAGCCCAGTTTTCAGGCCTTAACATTTCCTGCAAATATCTCCCGTTTCTGAAACTCTGAAAGTCCAAATTTTGGGCTGCTCTAACTTCTGCTATGCTACAGAGAACTGCATGTGCTGCTTGGAAACTGGGGTGATGAGACCCAAAAAGGCATGTGGATGACAGCACCAGATATGGTGGGAGAATTGACCAGGATACCACTTCCCCCATGGACCCAAGTTCTGTACACCCTGAGCTGTTAACAGAAATGAGGAATTAACTGCACCTTCATATTCTTTGGTCTATCATCACCCCATTCAGAACATATCTGGAAGATAATTTCTACAAAAAGACATCAAACACACAGCACACCAACACTGTGGAAGACCCCCCTTTTCAGCCTGTTCTGCAGCATTCAGGCCCAGGACATCAGACTTCTCACCCCAAGACTACTTCTGTTCAGAAGGAGTTTTTCCCCTCTCGTTCTTTAAACCACAAACCTCCTAAGCACCCTACAATTTTATGCAACCTCTGCAGTACTGTAATTGGAAATTATACCTCAAAAAACAGTTCTGGGACTCACAAGTGTCAAGTCTTGGTGTGCAAGCATTAGCTCATTAATACACCACTGTATGGAACCACTACCACTGACTGGAGCAATAACCAATTGCACTCCTTTCAGTTGCAGCTCCAAACTGACTGGAATCACTGCCTTTCCTTAACCTGGTTATTTACTCAAGAGGGACTGACTTTTCCTTTTGTTTCATTTAAATTCTCTGAGCTAATACCAGAGTCATGGATAGTCAAGCCTTTACCTGAGTCATATATTCTAGTTCATATTCTGAAAATAACAACAGTGCATCAGGACAGCCATGAATGCTGCACATTTGGTAGATACCTACCCCCTCCCTCCTTTCTCTCCACCCATTGCATACAAACACACATGCTCCATAAAAGCACAGATTTAGAAAAACAAATGTCTTTTACTGTTAATTAAACCAATGAGACAACAAGTAACCAAGAGGGGGAAAATATTCCAAGAGACTAAAATAAATTAAGCAATCTACCTAATGAAAAAAGAGACAACAAAGTTGCCACAGTGTGGCAGCTACAGGATAGTGACACATGACACACAGTCTCTTCCAATGAGCCAGGCTCCAACTCCTCTGAAAATGTACAGAGCACACAGTCAGACATTGTAGCTCAGATAATAACCTTTAAAAACAAGTTACTCTCAAAACCAATACATTTCAGATGTATTTTTGGATAATAAGTCTAATAGATTTTTTTTCTTTTACAGGACCGGCCCATGAAGTTTGGGATTATTTTCTGGTTTTTATCATGACAGTTTTACTATGTAAATCCAGTTTGAAATTTTGCAATGAGATGCCTGCTTCTAACCTGGTGTTTCCCGTCAGTAAGTGCTAATTCATCAAAACTGAAGCAAGCAGAAGCATAGCAATGGAAAATACGTAACACACGCTCCTTCCATTGATATTGCAACCACAGATTAAAGACACTAGTCCAGCCAAATTACAGACATGTGAGAAAGCCATTTAAATTCAATTTGTCTTACTTAAAATGTGTAAAAAAATTACTGACTCCTTCATTAGCAGGTTTCTTAAATATGCTAATGAGCATAACTACATGAAAGATTCAGGTAAATGTTAAAAATTAGCCATGTATTTTAATGCACTGAATCATGGATTTCAGAGTGAATCCAATACTCCCATGAGACAGGAAAGGGACACATTCCTTGTTTTACTACACTCCTTGTTAGCAATTTAATATACTGTGTATAACATAACACTTAGTTCTAGAGCTTTCAGACCAATATTAACACACTTTTCCAGAACATAAAAAAACAAGCCAGGAAATCAAGTCCTTTGTCAGTAATGTCTCTACATAGGAAAAAAAAAAAAAATCCCAGTCTTTTAACAGAAATACTTTATGACTTCAGTTGGTACAGATCCATTTCAAATACCAAGTACAAGGGAGTGTTTAAATGAGCATCTTTAGAAAGGTAAGTCTCTGCAATGAATAAGGCCACATCTAGATCCCCATGAAAAATAAACTGCTGTAACTGTCAAGCATGACAAATGAAGTGATTTGTCTCATGGAACCACTCTGCACCTCTCCAAAAGAGAAATCAACAACACAACTACTGAAACCATACTCCAGTACAGGCTTAGGAGATCTCCAGACACAAGGAATAATTCAGAAAATAAGCAGAAACACACAAAGAGAAAGAAAAACAAATAATCTGAGCTTCTGAGCATATGATCTTACCCAGCCCTGCAACAGAACCCCAGAAACACCAACAGCTTGATAGAAATTCCACTGAGTCAATGGAGAAGCTCCCTTTGCCTTCAACAGTCTCTAATTTAGGCTTGTACTGAATTTTCTGCTCTCCAAAGTTTGTGTCATTCCTAAGCACTGATTTTGAGAACACTTGTCCAAGACCCACAAACTACACAAGTTAAATAAAAAGTGCAGTTCTAAGACAGCAGGAATTTATACTCTGGGTTTCACAAGTCATCTCCTTGTGTGACTTCTCACACAAGCCACATCTAGGAAAGTCTGAAAAGGCCCTCACTAGAATTTAAAACTCCTTCCATCCATGTTTTTCAGCTGATACCACTATATTTTGCAAAAAGTGATTCGAAGTGCCCAGGCACAGACATTTGCATACACCACCTCAGGCAACAGCAGCTGGTGAGCATTTCAGTCACACTGCTGATTTCTATTTAAAAAAATCTGACAGCAAAGGGGTTTGTTATACATTTATTTAATCAATCAATAGTGGGCATTCAGATACTGAAGCTGTCAAACAGACGACATAAATAGAAGTGTAACTGCACTTCATTATAAGGTCTCATCAGACTTATTGATGCTATTTGAATGAGTGAATGCACTTCCCTCAGTATCCTGGTAACAGCAGCTCGAAAACATATCCTTTAATTTGAGATAACCTTTTCCTACACAGAAAAGATTTCACCTTGGAAGAAGGTAATGAACTTAAAAATAGATTCTGCCATACTGTTTAAGGAAGGTACAGTAACCTCTGAGGTGTTTACAGCATTTTAAACTCTGGATGCTTTTCCTGTTACAGTATCTCCATCACAAGGGGAGACTCATCCTCACCCTGAAAGCTTTGTCTGGGATTGCACAAGGTGCTCACTAGATCCAATACAACACATACATAGTGATACATTTTGAGGATTTAGCAACAACTCTGGAAAAATAGCTGATGAGGTCTGGAACTTTCCACACATAATGGGGTTTTAATACTTCCTTCACACCCAAACAAAAAATAGTTAAATTATTTTTAATCATCATGCAGTATTTTATTTAATAAATTGATATAAACACCAAATTAAATTCTCTGCCAATGAATTAAATTGAAAAAAATGAAAATGCTTTGATGAAGAAAAGTTGGATAAGTCATGCAAAGCAAATATTTAGACTGAAAAATTAAAAGCAAGCAATAGATTTTGGTGGGCTATTAAAGGTTTAATTAATTATCTAGTCAAAAAGTATACAATACTAAAACCATATGTAATTCTGAAAAAAATTAAGGAAATGGAAAATGTAAAATTCAGTAGCACTTTCATTAAAAACAAATCCTTCCCATATAAACAGAATTAAACATTTACAATTAAACCACACAACACAGTATTTCCATCTGCACCAATTGTCCTGATACAAGTGTTGAGAAGTGTTGCCTCCCTCCTTATACAGGAAAAAAAAAAAAGGAAATTAAAAGAAACTAATGTAAACCTTGAGTGCTGAGTATCTAATTCAGATAAGAATTGGACTTTAAATGCCTAGGGAAAGAACTCATTTTGGAGATAGTTGTTTTCAAATGGAACTGCTTGGCCTTGAGGAGCTAGCACAAGTTGATCTTGTCAAATGCTCCAGCAGGAGACAGGGCCTCCTGCCTCCATTCTGTGTCTCTCATTTCTTCAAAAATGAAAATTCCAGAGTTATAATATGTCCCAACCATTGCCCCTCCACATCAGCTGGCAGAGGTGAAGTTGCAGGATGAAAGCAGCCTCCTAGATGACACAGACAGCTTCTATAATGACAAGGAAGGGTCTTTAAAATGGCAGGGCTTTTGCTGCTTATATAAGCACTGCTCCTTAATACCCACAATCTGTTGGCACTGATCAAAAACTTGATTAGACAGAAATGCTGTTACCATAAGGTTAAGGGTGATGTAAATAAAAATAAAAGTAATAAGTCCTTCCAATTATTTGTATTTTTACTTCTGATTTTTTTCATGCTGGACTTCTCCACCAGTGGTTTAGAATCTCCATATGTTAACATTCTCAAGGAGGGAGGACATGAACTAAGAAAACTGCATTTATCAAACTAATGGCAGACCATTTTCGAGTTTAATGCATATCTGTCTGTGCTTGTTAAAATAATTACCTGGTCTTCTTATCACTTAATTGATCATTTGCTCCTCAACAGAAATATAGTTATGAGAGCCAACACTAAGAAAAAGTCTCAGAAGATAACTCACCTTTTTTTATGTCTTAAACTGTTCTCTGAGCAAAATAGATCAGAACACCACCATTAAGGGAACAAATTTTGCCACCTCCATCTTGTTGAGATGTTGTGTGCTGTTCTTTAGCAGCAACTACCCACATCACAGAGTGATTCCGTAAGACAACTCTAGTGGTTTTTGTACTAAAGACCTTTTGTTTAGCACAAATACTCCACTGTGGCAACAAGCAAAGCATTAGACTTGATCCAAAGTGATGCACAAAAAGAATGAAGGAGTTGAACGATAAGCTTTGCTTTTTCATCCTTTATAGCTTCATTTCTGACCTCTGTTCACTGGAGAGAAAATCCACGTTAGCAAGAAGTGAATGAAAGGATGAACTGCCAAGGCACAAACAGAATCCAAAGGCAACAGCCCCTTGCTCTCCTCAGGAAGAGCAGAGGGCACAGCCAGAAGGAGAGATGTGCTGCTGAGCTTCGTGTGGCTCTTCAGATAGCTGTCAGCTGGGGCATTCTGCCAGGAGCTCCATCTCAACACTTGAGAAGTGTGACAGAAGAACAACAGTAACTGGATTGGGCTAAAGCAAGCAAGGCTCCCAAGCTGTATGTGCACACATGAGATGCTCACCAGGTTGGTCTCACAATCCTCTGCCCAAACACCCACATAGGGGGAGGAAGAAGCCATCATTTAACTCATGCTAATTATTTATGACTTTTCTGTCTCTTGAATGTGGACAAGCCACCCTCTCTTTCAGAGGGAAGTAGTCATAAAACAAGCACAATTTAGCACAGAAATATGTGCGTGTGTATGTATGTTGCTTTTTGGGTTTGTTTTGTTGGGGTTTTTTTGGTCTTTCCAATGTCTTCCAAAAAGAATGGGAAACATTAGTCCCTTCAGTAGCTATTGGAAATGATCCATAACACCCAGGAACTGCTAAAAAGGTAATTGCCTCAAAAAACTACCAGATTTAGCAAGACCTGATTTTGGGCAGTTGGCCTTGGCTGTCCACTTCACAGGTAATTCTTTCTGTGCTCACAGGCTTTGTAACACAAAACACAGCTGATCTATCACCCTCATTTCTGCCTTCCATATACCCTCATCTTCCATATATCTTTATCCATCTTCTACCAGCAAAATAACTGCCTGTAAAAGATCTGCCTCTTTTTGCAGATGAAAAACAGCTTAAATCACACTTTTTTTCTCAGCATTTTACTTCAGGATACAGAACTTTAAGAAAAAAAAGCTTTTATGACTACCACATCTGGAACATGGGCAGGGGAGGAAACCAATGGTAATGCTGGGAAATTCCCTTTCCACATCTCTTGGAATAAAACTCCTGTGTTTCCACTGAATCAGCTACTGTACATGAGCCATCCCTTCACTCTAGACTGTAATTCTCTGGCAGGTTCCTGTACCCATTGAAAAATATGCAGATTATTATCTTTTCTTTGAACAAAATGTCCTGGAATTGAAATTCATCACCTCACTTATGTACAATAGAAACATGTTCAAAGGGAAACACCACCTGCTCCTAGCAGATGGTAAATTAGCATTGAAAAGGATCACCTGTACTGGAAACCCCATTCTCTAATTCTGCCACCAAGAGGTAAATTAGCAATGTATGTCACAGCAAACACTGTCTGATTTAGCACTTTTGCTCCAGGAGCACGCCTGTAGTGCACACTACTACTTGTCCATTCTCTTACACTGATGCCCATTCATCAAATTTCCAAGAAGAGTGCCAAGTCTGCAGCATGGCAAAACGAGCTTGGCTGTAAGCCACCGCATTTACACATATTAATTACCCTTGCTGAGGAACTTCAGTACCTGATACACTAACCCACTTCAGGATTTCCTTATCAATACCTGTAGTTATTTTTCTTGCCACCTTTTTTCCTTTGTTCTTTCAAGGAAACTTCCAGAATCAAAATTGAGATTGATGCAATTGCTGCTTTCATGCTTGATCTTCATCTGTTATGCCATCTGACAGTCATGTGTGCAACAAAAATTGAAAGTAATCATGAACAATGTAAACATCATCAATCTTTAATGAGGTCTTAATATGTGAAGCTTGTACTTGTCTGTGAGTCAGAGACCATAACCCTTTTCCACCAATCTCCAGCCCACAGTGAGTTAAAATACTCCAAATTTTTTTCATTGCTATCAATGCTGCAAGAAGGAAGGGAAGACTCTTCTGTGCTTTAGGCACTTTTACTTTATTAAAAGGCTTTCTAATGTGAAAAGCGCTCACACAGTCACTCTTGCAGCAGCTGCATTACCATTATTTTCACCACTCCAAGCACAAAATGAGATTATGAAGGGGGTTCAAGAGCTGGATTTAAATCCAATTCTGCAGCTTCTGAACGTGTGTTAATGTAATATTGTGGGATTTGGAGGTACGGACCTCAATATTTTAATCTACGGCTTTCTCAAACATCTGGGTCATTGGCAATGTCACTGGTGCTTTTATTCTAACTAAATCAAGGGGATAATCAGAAATATAATCCCTGACCAGTTAATTGCCTGCAAGTCACCCAAAAGACACTTACAACAGTGAATCTGTCTTGCTGTGGAAGGCCTTGGTAGAGCAGCTTGTATTAACCCTTACAAAATAAGAAATACACTGTTAAAAGTAGAAGCTGATGTTTTCATGAATGACTGAATAACTTTGTAAGAACAAGGACTAGAGATCAAACACCAGAAGCCAGCCTCAAACTACCACAAAAATACCTGCTAAGACTGCATTCTGTAAAGGCAGAGAATTCTTTAAAAACCAAATATGATTGCACACCTGATTCCAGCACTGATATGAAGTGCTGAGCCTGGGCTTGCCAAGATGTAGCAGCCAGGGCTGAAATGCCAGCTGTGGCCATAAAACAGCCTTGTGCTGGCCACCTGCAGGCTCCCTGCCACTTGAACATGTCCCAGGTACAAACCCTGCACATGGATTCACTCTGCAGAGCATTCTAACAGTGAGCAGGCAGCAGGAACAGAGCTCTCTGTTTAGAGGAGCTCTTCCTGCCTTGCTTTGATAATATCCTTTAACAAAGAACACTTCTGCATTATTTTTGGAGGGAGGGGCCTTTCCTATCTGATTAGGAAGATCATCAGCAGTATCACTGGGTTCTACATTAAGAAACAGGCACAGAGTGGGAGGAGCACATCAGTTCAATCAGAATTGAGCTGCGGGACTGACCAGAAGATGAATCACTCAGCCACTGCAGACCTGGGGTTTTGTGAAAATACCTCTAAAAGCAGGCACACCATACCAGTGCAAGAAAAGGTGAACTTACTAATGTCAGCTAAACCACAAAACCCTGATAATTTCTATGAACACAAAAAAATCCCTCCTTGACCTATCTCAAAAGCACACCAAGTATGTTCCAAAGAGCAAGCAAGTACTTCTGGTCCTTCCTCCCTTTTACTGCACCTGGTTTTCACCCATTGCTCTGCTCCAGAGCCTGGTAACACCTTCCACTTCAGGGTCTTGGCAAAGGCTGCCTCACTGAGCATATTATTCAAAGAAAGATCAAGTACACTGCCATATAAATAGTGCTATCATGTTTTATGCTCTTATCTCAATTTTATGATTTTATATCAGCCTAGACTCTGTGGTTTTTATGGTCCCTGTGGTACAATGAGGTGCCTATAGAAACGTTCACATTTTAACATGAAGTTAAAATTGATTCGATACTGTATTTGTACAAATGGTACTTTCTGGTATGCATTCTTTTGCATTAGTCCACATTATATTTCACCAATAAGATTCTACTGTGGTTTATTTTTAATATTCCCAGTGAAACTGAGGTAGAGGTTACACACCTTAGAATTCATGTTGTATAAGGGACTCACACTGATATGGTTTTCAAGGCCTCATATCTCCATGTGAGCACTCTCTTCAGAGACAAATGATATTAGCAATTACAATTGACATAGTTGACCATTCTAATATTCTTTTATTATCAAAATTATATTAATCTAAAATCTGAAGCATTCCAACCCACAGAATTTTATACAAATCTCTGCATTGCCATGGTCTATCCCAAAAACCAGGTGAGACAAAGTTAGAAGTGCCAAAATCCTGAGTGCCCAAAAGAATAGAAATCAAATGACAAAACTATCACTAGAAGAAGGAAAACAAACTAAACCCCACTCCTTCCATTTGATCTAATAAGAAACATGAAAATTAACTATAACAGAGTGATATATAAAAACTATAAAATTATGCAAGCAGTCCTATAGCAACACCAATCATCATTAGTACAGCCCCAATACAGCAGGACGTTAATAGTTGCTCTCATCATTCACCACCTTTAACACTGCATGTAACAATGAACTTCTTGGATTGGAGAATGTGATTTCATTCCTAGAAAATTAAAGTGGTCTGGCAAAAACTGCCTGCATGTTTTTTTGTCCTCTTTTCCTTGGTTTATGGCAAAGGTCATCAAACCCTTGATGCTAAAATTTCTGCACAGATCACTGTTCTTCCCATTAAAAATTTCAAATTTAAGCCACATGCACCCTTTTCTTTCATGAAGCAGGAATGAGAGGGCTGGAAATTAAAATCTCAGTATTCCACTTATCTCATTTTAACCTTAATAACAAGGTTTAGGCATAATATAATCTCTGTCTACCTTTGATTGGCTTCATGTGATGCAAATCAAACAGAACTCACTAAAAAATCTCTTGCCAATTCAATAGGCCCCTTGTTACCTACTAACTGAGCACACTGTTGCAGCTAATTGTTTAAATAAGAAATTGTTAAATATTTGAACAATCTGAAGATACCAATCCAGAAAGAAATCCTGCAATGACAGGCAATAATTTTTTTTGAGAGAGAGATTGATTGCCCTTCTGTTCAAATTGCTAGCATTTTCTCAATAACTGTTTTAACAATGGACTTGCAAAGCCTGGAACACAACTTGAAATGCATTGCATCCTTTACTTTCTTAAGAGAAAATCCTTGAAGTTTTGCCTTTTGCAAAGTTGGTCTAGGGAAGCTTTTCAGTGTGTGCTTCACTGTCTCACAGTCATTGCTAAGGAGCCATTTATTCCAGCTCAACTCCTACAAAAGAGCTATTCAGGAGACACAGAAGAGCACTGTTCCTTCCACTGGCACACCTTGAAAGTTTGGGTTTTTTTTTTATTTTCAGAGAAAAATTAAGTTACTTAATCACTGTATGTTATCAGAGACTAATTATGGATACTAGGTGTCCTTTCCACTTCTGAAGGGCATTAAGGGAAGTACACCTTCCCCAGCTGACCACTGTGGTCAGCAAGGCACTAAGTGAAAGTAGAAACTTCTCTTCCTAAAGGCACTAAAGTAAATGGAAAATTAAAGTCAACATTAAATGCATGGCATGTTAGGGAAAATGAAAAGCCTTCCAGATTCTCCTTTTCAAAGAATCACAGAAGTTGAAAGGACCCCTGGAGAGCATTCACTTTAACCAACACCTGTGCTCAGATAGATCATGTCACCTTAAGGGCTTGATATGAGCACTGAAGTTCACCCAGTCCCAACCCCCTGCCATGAGAAGGAACAACTCCCATTGTCCCAGGTTGCTCAAGGCCTTGTCCAACTCAGCCTTGAACATTTCCAGTGTAGGGGCATCCACAACTTCCCTGGGCAACCAGTGTCTCACCACCCTCACAGTAAAGAATTTCTTCCTGCAACATATTTTCCCTTAGCCCAGCAGCCTCGTGCTGACTGCGGAACACTGACCTGTACATCTGCCATCCTCTGAACTGTCTCTATTATTCTCTAATAGTGTGAATACAGAAGATTACAAACCTGTATTCATTTTCTTTCAATGTGAACAAATTTAATTTCCTTCATGCACAACCCAGCACTCACATATGAATGAAATATCTCTATAAAGAACCAGAGATTTCAGTTTAGTCTCCTTATGTCCACCCACCACCAGAAGTGACGAGAAGAACAACCCATACATCTATACTCTGTCACACAGATAATTTCATCTCTTGACATTTCTGTATTGTAATTTTCATCTCCAGAATCCTGCTTATCAGCCTGCCCAATATTTCAAATAAAAGATTTCTCATATTAAAATCATGCAAACTTTAAAAAGAAAAAAAAAAAAAAGAAATAAAGAAAAATGAGGGGGGAGTTATCCCAATAGGTCTCTTTTGTGTAGCACAATGCAAGTGTAACTCTGGAATGCCTTCCACCTACTCCACCACAGGGCTGAGTGGCAGCTGCTGCAGTAAAACAATAGCAGCTATGCAGATGCTGATGGCAGACAATGGCTTGGCACCAATGAACCACAGTTCAGCACAGTTCCATTGTGCTCAAAATCTGACTGAAGCGGGAATATTGGAATGACATTTTAAATGCTTTTATCTCCTTTTGTTACTGTATTTCTACATAACTTTACTATGTTACCTAAGTTGAAACTGACTGACCATCCTACAGTGTGGTAAAAAAAAAAAAGGGGAATTTGCTCAGTGGCTTTCCTTGCATTGTAAATCTCTTCAAACACAAAATTTTCAAACACACACACCCCCCAAGAGGGCCTCTTTGTTCAAATTGATGTTTAAATGCCTTTTATTACTTAGATTTCTGAGACCCCAGAAGGCAGCAGTACTTTCACATCGTGGATTTGACTGAGCAGAAACCAGGAGCACTTAGAGAAAATAAAACCCAGCAAGACCTGTTACACCTCTAGGTGATGTCCCCCTCAACATCTCTGTGCCATCATTAATTGAGTCTCTTAAGATTAAAACTTTAGAGACATCTGTCTGTATGTGTACATATATCTATTGTCCCAAGTAGCAAAGAAATTATGTATCTACTATATAAATAGTCAGCATCAATAGCAAGAGAGCACTAAATTAAAAAAAAAAAAAAAAAACAAAAAACCTTTTAAATATATAGGTTTATCTACAATGTTCCTGTTTAATTTAGATCTGATTAGAGTTATCTGTTTATGTTTTCATAGAAAAGCTAATCTGGAATATTGAGTTACACAAGCCTCAAATGCTACTTAATAATCATAATTATGATGAAAAATCAACCAAAGATACAGTGGTTTGACTTTCCTGAAGAATCCTGTATTTTGGTGGGAAAAGTCTTTTTCTTCTAATTTCTCAAATTCAATAATTTTTTTTTTAGTTTTTCCATGTATTGTTTTTTCCTTCATTTTGCTTTTTTAAGGTCAAATAATTAGCTTTTTCTCCAGCCTTGAGAGTTGATTTTTTTTTTTTAAACATAGCAGTTCTATTCTGCCTACTCAGTAAAAAACAGAGTTTTGAATTTATGACCTTCAAAAAACCTGGCACATATTAAACCACACAGCTTTCCCTGATAAAGGTAATTAAAGAAAGGAATCTATATGCTCAAAGGAATTGAGACCCTAAGCTACCACCAAAACTAAAGGAATTTTAAAAGTAGGCAGGATTTAGCAATTCTGGGCCCTCTTATCCTTTTAATCACTGATGAAGATAGAAGAAATTAAGTCATTTACCTGATTACTGATGTCAGCCAGTGCTAGAATTACAACCCAGGTCTCCTGGCATTCCTTCCAAACACACTGCATTTGAATACTACTTTTTCCTCTTATTTCTAAAAAATATATACAGATTAAAATAGTTGAAGGAACTCGTAGCCATGCTCTGTTTGATACATGAAGATCCCCAGAAGGGTAAATTATGATATACATCATATATGACATTGTGTAAGGCTGCAGCAAGATTTTTAAAGCTTGAGCTAGCAGGGAGGGACAGCTTGGCTAGGTCTTGTTAGAGCTACTAGGATCTAACTATCAGGCCAGTAAAAACCTAAGCCTCAAACATAATTTTTGGTTGCCTCAGAGTTCCCAGGTTCATTTACCATCAGATCTGGCTGCAGAAAAGAGATCGGGGTTGGGGGGGAGCGGGGGAAGGTTTAGCTATTGGTGCTATTTTTCATTCCTACTTTTTAGAAAAAAACCCAAGAACTATTCCTAGGAACCTTTAAGGGTACATACTGTAAAAGAAAAAGGCAAGCAAGCAGCTGTGAAGTGCTTGCTTAACAAGCTTGTAAAATTATTGCAAATATTTCAATGACCTGGAAAACAAAACTTTTACCTATACAGACATTTCTAACAGCAGCAAAACCAGCACTGCTGTCTGGGTTTGTAAGAAGCAATCTGGTACCACACCAGGCTCTGTTCCCCATACCACAAGACTGAGCTCCACGTGTTATATCTTTTCACATACATTTGGAATTCACCATATGGCAAAAGCAGCTTAGTTGTAGAGCTGGACTGCCCTTTTCTTCTCTCACACGCAGACACATTTTTCTCTTCTTTTTCCCTGTTATTTGTGGAAAGACATTACAAATCCTCACACTCCTGCATTCTTCACAGCAAGAATCCTGTCTGCTTGCAAACGTCAACCAGTCTGTTAGCACAAAGAGGAAAAATGCAATACCATCTGACTGGTTAAATAAATAAATGCCTTTGCCACAATTCTAAGTCATCCATTCCATGTGAAACTGCAGAGACCATCCTTCTCCTTGATTTATGATACCCTGTTAGCCACAGAATTACTTAGTAAAATCAGTTTGGCTTGATGTAAAATTCTGTCTCTTCACCAGGAGAAAAAAATAATGTAAGCTCCACAAAAAAGAAGACATTAATTTAGGAATAGTTGAGCTATCATTGACTTATCAAAATAAAGCTAGAGACATAAATCAATTCTACTGCCTGGACAAAGATAAATCAATAAAGCTCAGAAAGACATTATTGATTCTGAAGCCATCACTCAAAGGCTCTTCATTTGATTCCTCAGCCATCTGTTTAATTGAAATGATAATTCTGATAACTTCTGGTGAGCCCTCGGCATGTTGACTTTGATACAATGTTATTCAATCAAATACAGATGGCTATGACCTCCTGTCAGTGGGAGCCCTAAATGTGTTATCCACATGGATTAGCTTGGGTAGATACATTTTGTTTTAAACAAGATGCTTTTGTCTAAACTTTTTCTTACATGACCCTGAGCAGGTGAGTCTTTTGTTCAAACCATCCTCTAGTTCCAGCTAATTTCATCCCTTCAACTCACCAGTAGCTGAAGAGCAAACTAAACAGTTAAAAAGAGTGTTTGGCATTCATCCTTCAAATATCCTTCCTATCTTAATTTCTGCACAGGGAATCATTTGTTTCTATCTACTCTTTGGGTTGTACCTATTCAGTGTAAAGACAGAAGCAGAGAATCTGTGAAAAGTGTCTCCAGTACAGACATTTTGGTGCTTTTATGGATTTGATACCCAAAATCTAACAGAATGAAAATTATACTAATCTGCAAGGTAAGGTGGTACTGCATTAGGATGTTTGCATTAATTCTACAGACCTAAGAAAAACACTACACAACATTATGCAGTGATTCTATTGTGAGAATCTACAACGAATATTAATTTCCTCACTTTAGAGAGGTTCATGGTCAAGAACTACAATAAAGACTCAGGTGCATTTCTGTGACAACATACAACATACATAGTTATCTTCTCCTTTGCTCAAAAAGCAAGACCAAACTCCTGGTGCACTATAGAATCTTACAGCTCCATCATTAAGCAAAATGAACTTTACTGCATTGCAGGAAGAAAGCAGCAACATACTGTACACCCTTCTCCTGGTGCCATAATTAGACAGCAGAACAAAAATGCACATCAGAATCCGGGGGTATCGACTGAAAATTTTTAAGCTGTCAAGTGCATTTGGCACAAGCTTTTCCCACCAAAGTTAACTTCCTCTTAAACTAGAAGAGCTCGAAGGCATAAAATAATACACACCATAATTAAGAGAGAAAGGTCAAAATTTGCAATTCTGCTACTTTGTTTTTATCATACTGTAAGTACAGAATAAAAATCGGGGCTGCACTAGCCTGAAAACCAGAGGAAAAAAAAAATACATTAAATCTAAAGGAGTTAACATCATAATACTTATGCTACATTCACATATTACACCAGCACTGAGAAATACAAAATGATGTAAAGCCACACTAAGTTTTAGATTGATGGAATATATATAGAAACAGAATATTTGACAGTGTAAATAGTGTCCTATTTCCAAAAAAAAAGGATCTAACCTAAGTAAAAAACTAAAGTGTTCAATGTCCAGCTATAAACTGCTGTGTAGCACAAAATTGTACCCTGGCAGCACCTTTCTGAAAGGACTGGAATTTGTGCTGTCCTTATTACGGTGCAGCAGAACTAAGTGGGGAAATTTTCTCAAATTTAGACATATGCTTAAAGAAATTACTTCTAAGTATGAAGAAAGACACAGAGTTGATCCCTGGAAGCAGCTGCCTTTCTTCTCCAGGAGGACTCATCTCAGGCAGCACTTAGCTCTGCCTTCAACGGATCAGTGCCTGCCTGAGCAGGCTTGGAGACAACATCCTGCAGCTCTCCTGTGCTTCAGATTCTCCATGAAGCATGAGAGCACCTGCTGTCTGCCAAACAATGAATTCCTTGTATCTGGACTGGGAAACCCAGAAAACTGTGAAGCAGAAAGCTGTATGGTGCGAGGGGAATTGTGGATTGCCCCACAACAGGCAAGAGAACATTTTGACCAAAAGTCAACTTCAGAATTCTATTTGAATTCTTCAGAATTTCCTCCTGCTCAGGAGGAAGTTATGGTGAAATTACAACCCTGCCTTCTCCCAGATCATTGCTATGGATAACACAGTTCTTCCAGGAAACATAAAGGAAAAAAATCCATCTGCACCTTAGGCCTTCCCTTCCATCAGAGCAGTAAATTTTCTCCAAGATAACGAGTTAGTTACATAATTTCTCCATTTCCATACCCATCAAAGAGTCAGAAGGTACCAAACTTCCACAATATTCCTTAGAAGAGAACTGAAAGAGGCTTGTTTTTCCCCTGCAGGAAAAGGGCACTAGCCTATTGGCAGGGGTTTTAGCCTGCACTGGAGCCAGCTATTATATACTGTTGAACTAATCTTACTTTCTTATGACATTGTCCACTGTAGAGCCCCAAGTCAGCATAAATGGGAAATTATACTTTCTGCAACGATCCTACATTTTAACAGCATTTCCTAGTAGCAGCAAATAGAGTTAGAGAAGAATTTGCTTAGAGAAGCAGGGACTGAAAAAACTTGCACGCTTTTTCACCCCCATTTTCGGTGTCTGTAACTGAAGTAACAACATTTCAGTGTATAATGCTGGCCCAGCACACCAATAAATTTTGTAGCTAGCGGGTTGATGATAACTTAGTAACATAGCAGAAACTATTTGCAATACAGCTACTTCTTATTAACATCAATTAATATGCTATTTACAACAAGCAATACACTTTACTTATAGAGCTAAAATAACTAAACCAAGTCATGTAAGGAGGCATTTTATAGCAAAGAAAATATCCCTGAGGAATTTTTAATTTCAATCCTAATTTATGTGTCTATCATGATGAAAATACTTGAAAGAAGTTATTTTTCCATATATGAAGCCTATCAGCTGTCTATTACTGCCACAGTTTATGATTTTTAATACTGCTATAGTTCATCAGGGAATAAAGTGTCTCAGAGATGGGAAGGGGACAGAGAACACTATATAATCAGTATTCTAAGTAAGTACCATTGTGTTAAATGGCCTTCTCACTCTCTTTGGTATAGAAAATTGAATTTGAAAAGCAAATACAGAGGCAGAGAGTAGCAAAAAAATTGTTCTGCCTAGAATACAGAATGTAATCATATCCAATTAAAGTCAATAAATATAATTTACTGGTGCAAGCCTAGGAAAGAATAATTTGTACAACAAATATTTTGATAAATAATTTTTATATAAATTTACCTTTTTCCTTAGCTATTGATTACCATTAGAGAGCAGAAAATATTGACATGTGCATGAAACCATAACGAGCTACAATCAAGTTTCAGATAGAGTATCTCTGGTTTGTGTCCGTGCTTAGAATTAAACAGAAATGCTCAGGTTCTGCAACAGATTCTGTAACTGGCTCTACCATGGAGCTGTCAAGGTTGACTAACCATCCCAGACATCATTCTCGTGTAATCTCTGAGAAGCTGTGACAGTGCAGAGATGCCAGTCTGTGAAGGGGATTTACCTCCCAGCCAGGTTCTGCTGATTACCAGGCTTCTGGGCCACCCTGACTTCATATACAAGAAAACAAAAATCGCAGCAGAAACTTCAAATCACACCACATCATTGGCAGAGATTGAGGGATCAAGTTTTCTTACTGCCCCAGTCCTGCGGTTTACTCCAGTTTCCCCCTTTGCACCAGTGCCTGGGGGCTGTTCATCCTCTCAGGATAAATTCAAAATTAAGGTCATAAGGTACTATTTAAAATTATATTCGTTGTACAGACAATCCAGATCCTCTGCCAATTCATTTGGGGGAAAGAGAGCATCATATTATTTGTTGTTAAGAGTAAGTTCACTACAAAGTTCTTTGAGACTACTAAACTAAAAATGAGTAAATTGATACAAGTTGTGAGAATTAAAAATAAACCACTACTGATAAGTTGAGAATAAATTTTTATAAATCATTAAAATCATTCCTATGTCTGTTTTATAAATATTTTGAAGAAGCATTATGAAAATTCATCCAAGAAAGTTGTTTCAAAGCAAAGTAATATTTTAACTATGGAAAAAACCTTCATTTTCTAATTTGTGTGACCAGATGAACAGCTAAAAAGTCTAGCACCAAGCTAGTCTTGGGGGAAAAAAATTAAAGAAACAAAACAGAGGAAAAAACCAGAAGACAATACAGAATCAGTGACTGTTAGAGGAACACACCACTATACTGTTTAAGGCAAATATGGTCAAAACTCAGTTGACAGAAAACATTCTGATTCTGTCAGTCTGATCCTCTCTATGAAGGACAATATTCTCCAGCCCTACACATGGGTCCTTCTCCTCTTTACAACTCTTCTGTCCAGCAGGCCTGGTGAAGAAGTAAAGGATTTTTGGCACGCTTTTGGAAAGGGTACTACCAGAAAAACAGAGGCCTGCAATTAATTTCATGGATGAACTAAAGCACAATGGGTTCTCATCCTACACCTCTCCCAAAGAAACCTTCAATCCCAACAAACATTTTGGCTGAGCCAGATAATATTCCTCCTGGATTATCCCGTGCTGGTTTTAAGCAACAGAGGAAGCTGAGGTATTACACTGCTAACAGAGCTGGAAATCATAGAGACACAGAGAGGCTTGGGTTGGAAGGGACCTTTAGTACAACCCCCTGCAATGAGCAGGGACATCTGCAGCCAGCTCAGCTCAGTCAGAAACAAGTGACCCATTCCCAGCTGAAGTCACAGATTCTGAAGTTCCACCCCTACCACACTGGTAAAGAATTTCTAGGAAGATTTCTGCTGTTTTTCTAAGCAGACCTAGAGAAACCTAAATCTATCCCTCCAGCTGCCTGGTGAGTCTATTTGGCAGGTCACAACATTTAAATAAAGGCTTGGTGGTTTAATCTGTGCTTCACAGTGAACTTTCAGAGATGCAGTAACCAAGGGATAACCCCAAGCATTCACAAACCCTTGGATAGTTTACCATTCTACTTAAATTAAATATTCATTTATTCAAGTCTTAAGCTCTAGGAAAGTTCTCATTAACAAGTACAAACAGTGCAAGCACAAAATTGTACTAAGAAGTACTGATAAGATGGGGGCATTTACAGCTCTGTATCCCATTTAAATATGACCATTTCATGACCAAACTCTGTGGTTCAGTTCTGTCTTGAAGAACAAGTTCAGTATTACACCTAGGTAAGGCAAATGTCTACCAATACAAAAATGAGTTTTCAGGAACACATTCATTTTACTGATATGTATGGAATTACAGTTCTGTAAGAATGCTTGAATTCCAGGCTGATATATTTATAGAATGGGAGGGAATATATTATAAATGTATGAAACTGTAATGAAAAAAACATTGTTTATTTAAAAGTTTTACTTACTAATTCAGAAAACACGGAAAATATTGTACACCTCAGGAGATCAGACACACCACATCCTACAGCAAAAGACAAATGAGGAATTGCTGTGGGCTTTAATACCCTGCAGTGGCACACAGAGCCTGGCTCGGTTCCTGCAATACAGCAGACCTCTGACAGGTTACTGAATCTCACAGCAGGAGAGTAATTGGGGAATTGGCTAGCTAGAAAACAATTTCATTGCAGGGGAGGCTGGTGGAATAGTAATAATTTAGCCCTTCTTTTGCTCTATCAAGACAGAACTGAGTTCATTGCAAAAATTGTGCAAAGGCCAGAAAGACACACCCATGTGCCCCTCAACAGCCCAAGGCTTTGGCACTCAGGCTCATACGGAAGATGGAAGTTCAAGTAATGTCTGATTTGAGCCTTATAGCTGGAGCTTAGCTTGTGTCACATCTTAATTACCAAATTCTGGCTTCTTCTGGCTCTCCCTTTCCCAACACCAGCATTCCACCTTGATAGTGAGACACAGATATGTTTCAACAAAGCAATGAGAAAACACCAGGAGAAACCTTCTGTAATGAGTCACTGTGCCTTTGCCTCATTTCTACTCCCAGATGTACAAACAGAAAAAGTACAAACAGAAAAAGATGCTCAACTTCTTGGTAGCATTATAAAATTTTAATTCTATAGAACACTGTAAATAAAGACACAATAGCTGTAATTAGGATGAGCCTATGTAGGATTTTCCAACTAAACAAGTCAAATCCTTTGGCTCTTCTACAAAATACATACAATTTAATGACAGCTATGCTGGGCCACATTAATTATCAGAAAGTATAAAACATGATACAAGAAGGTTTGCTACATGATTTTTAAGCCTCAGCATCTGAGACTTCTCAAAAACATAAGGCCTCCACTTGAGTTATTTTACAACTGTTTATTCAACAGCAACAGTCTTTTGGGATTCAAAAACTGGTTTCAGGACTGGGTTTTAAATTTTTGGCCCTTTACAAAATTATTTCCCACTTAATCTCTGAGAACCACAGCTCTCAGCGAGGAACTCAAAATTCAACTCAGAATCTTTATCCAATTCTTTGTCAAATACTGATTAAAGCACTCTTGATGCCCATACCTCTCATATTTAGGATTATGCTGCCCTTACCCATAAATAGATAAAGACTGACCAAATCATGCTTCCTAAAGTTCCACAGATCTCTTCAGGGAGAACCCTCATATAAAACAGGCTGGTCACAAATGGTAGAAGGGACATTAGCTTTAAAACTCAGTGCCTCCCGAGGGAATACACAGGCTTCTAAATGCTCAGATTTTCAATTAGTAGCTGCCCAACATCAAGTACAGTTATTGTAAGCAGTGAATAAGCAGCATAAAATACAGTAATCAAATATGTCTTATGCCCCAATACGATTTCAAGGCTAAGCCTAGCAGAGGACATACAAGTTTGACATGTGAAAGTTCCTCCTTGGAAAGCAATGTCCTGGAAACAGAAAACTGCACAGAAAGCTGTTGTGTGGTTTATCTGGGGGCTAGTTTAGGGTTTGGAGGTTTAAGTTCTTTTAGAAAATTTGTAAGGCATGAGTATAGAACATGCTGAAAAGCCCACCTTACAGGGAAATTTTCTCCTTTTTTCTTGATAAAGAAAAATAGAAAGTTGGTTCATCCTTTTGAAGAAGCCTCATAACTTTACAAGTGATGAATTTATGCCTGGTGAAACCCAAACAATTTCCCAGAAAACAAAAGCTGAATGTGCACATGTGACACTGGCTCATCTCTTCTAATATTTTCTTTATTTCCATAATTACACACCATTTTTCAAACAGCACAACATGATCTGAGCCTTTCTATATTCTTAAATAAGAGCATAGTGTCTACTGCCGGGTACTGTGCTGCTTATTAGAAACAAACAGAATTCATTAGACCTGTTTGAACAAAAAGAACATGGAGATCAGTTTTCCCCTACACAAAACAGAAAGGATGAAAATTTGCAGCCTTTTGTTACCTACCTAATTTTGAAGCCAAGTTAACTCCATTTTAAATGAATGTGGCTCTGCTGCTAGCTGAAAAAAAATCTCTCTGTGACTCTTAATTACATTATTAAAATAAATAGCTTAAAGAAAAAGAGATCTTCTCATACAAAGAATTTAACTTATTAAAAATGTTCCGGACTATTACTATAATGTAAATGATACAAAAATACAGGATTTGGGAAAAAAAAATTACAAGATGTGGCATCTTAATTTCTATAAAAAAGATATAATGGTATACTGTCTATTGTTTAATTTTGCCTAGTCTGAGTGTTTGATAGTGTAATATGCAACTTAAAATTTCAGGGCAAATTAAATTTGTGGAATTTTCTTTTTCTCCATTTGAGGCAAGGCCTGACACCTGTGTATTGGAAGGCTTCTGGGAAGCAGGACTGCATTGCCAAGGACATCCTAGGGAGAATTCAGACAGAATAGAGAGGCTGTGCCAGCCAGGGATGCTTGGCAGGGCTGCCCATAATTCCATAATCATCATGTTCTGCAGCAGCCCCCAGCACCTTTAGCCTGCAGCCCTGGTTATTAAACAAAGGTTCTGGAGCAAATGGCAGCTGTGATTCTTCTCATTTCCCATTCCAGAAGCACTCAACTGAAGAATTCAAGAGCCTTAATACCAACACCAGACACCTCACCTCAGCATCCCTTCTGCAAGGCCTGGTCCTTCTCTCCCTTTCTCCCTCCCCTTATTTCCTTCTGATGCTCCACAACCACTGCTCCCTCATTCCCACCAAAATACTTAATGGTCCCCTTTCCCCAGCTCAGCCCCACCTTTTCTTTTTTGTCCACATAAACCTGACAAAGACCAGAGCCTTCAGGGGCATCTGCCTGCCTCTCTAAAGGACAGGACAGAAGGAAATATGTTATACATAATAAAACATTCACATTTAATTTTCATAACTGCCCCTTGGTTATTCTTGCTTCAATCCATTTGCAATTGATACATGTGAAATATTTAAATCAAGATGTTTATGGAAACAAATACAAAAACAAGATCCTTCCATAACACAGAAATCAGTGCAAGAATAATTTCTGCAAATAAACTTAGCATGTGGCCTCCTCACATTACAACATCTGGAAAAAAAACTCTTTTCTAAGCTCTTCTGAATTCCTGATCATTGTTAAATATGCCCTTTCCTCCCACCATGCCCCTTCTTGCCAGTCCTTAAAATTCTATTTGCTAAATTTTCCTTTTCTATGGTCTGACAAACATTAGTCAAGGTGGATTATAGATTACTTTATTCCCTTCTTTTTTAAGAGACTTTTCTGCTGGCTCTTGACTGATGTAATAATGTTGTTAGTCTTAAAGCTTTAAGCCCCTAGAAAATACTGTAAAAAGAAACATCAACTTTCAAAAAGTTGTATTTAATAAAAAATAAAAAAGGAAAGAAGGGACTATCTGAAGGGCTAAATTGAATGCTGAGATACAACCCGACCTCTGAGAAGCTACAAAGCTGGTGTCAATCAAACAAGAGAAGGCAGAATGGGAAAAAATCCATCTAGAATGTTAATAAAAACACATTTACTGCAATGAGAAAATATGGCAACCACAATTATTATTGTCCAGCTCTGGAAGGAACAAGTTTTCTCATGCTCACGCTCCTGAGGATTAAGGTGCTGATGGGCCTGTCTGTGAAGTGCAGTCACTGGTGTGCCCTGCTAAAGTGACAGTGCCTTTCTGCTGGATTTGCAGTTATGAGCACTTAGCAGTAAATGGCCCAGGTGCTTAATCTTTGCCTTTCATTATGGTCTGTGTGATGTGACAAGAAGGAATGCTATCATAATTTAAAGACAACAAGGATTATGTGAATGATAGTGTCTTTGAAGGGCCTTGAGAAACCTCTTTATAATGAAAAAACTTCCAAAAGCTCCTAAAATCTGCTCCACCTATAGAGCCATCACTCAAGATGGTGAGATATGGCATTCTGGACTTATAAAGAGCTTTAGATGAGTTATAAGTAACAGAAAAAAATACATTGATTATCCTTCAGTTTATATGTTATGAAGGATGATTTTTTGTGTCAGTCAAAAAACTTTAACCAGCTGTTAGAAACAGTGAAATCCAAATCTTTAGTTCTCACTCTTTATAGCTTTAAACTCCATTAAAAATAGACCCACCGTGATTAGAAATTAACTCAAAATGCTTCAAACCACTCATTGTCATGTGATAGTCAATGGAATTTGGCTCAGTCTGAGTTCACTTTTGCTGTTTTGCCCTGGAACATTATTGCCAATGGGGTTGGCTCTGGTCTGCAGGTTGGGAAACCAGTCACTTACAGAACCACATGCCAGGATGACTTGCAAAAGTATTCTTGGCTTCTGAATTGGTGATGTCCCTTGTTTTCACTGAGAGCCCTCAAAAGTACAGATCCAAACTGGCAAAAAGTAACTCGGTGTTCTTAACTCTACCAAATCAGACAATTTCCCCCCAGAAAAAAAATAAAACAGCCACTTGAAGTCAAAAGCATTACTGCTAAGTCTGGCTATTTTTGAAACTTGAGTAATTCCAGAGAACAAGGAGGAAAAGAGAAGGAGAGGAAGAAAGCAACAAAAAAAGTTTTGGAAGGCAAACAAATGGAGAATGAACAACAAAAATTTCATGCAGGCTAACATGATCCCTCAGCAAAATAATTGAAAAGCTACATAGATACATATTAAAAATTAGTAAAGATTAATAATGACAGCCAACACAGTTTCATAGCCCTTTTTCTTGGTGAGACCTGCCTTTTCTTCATGAGAACACAACATGGACAATAATTTAACTATATATATTAAAAAAATTGTAGCTCCCTAAACTGCTTCACAACTTTCAGATAAAATTAGTGGGACATGTAATAATAATTTCTACTAAATTTACAATAAAATCAAATTCACTTATTTCTTAGAGCATGTTGGGGATTGGGGGGAGGTTAACCTAAAAAAGAAAAAAAACAACTAATTAGGAATACACCATAAGAGCATTTAGTCAGTTATTTAAATCTGAGTCCTTCACTAATCCATCTGAACAACTCTCCCACTGTTGTACATTCAGTACTCTTGACTCATTTCTTTCCTTTCCCCATGAAAATTTGTCAAAAATTTGACAAAATTTGTCAATTTTTTCTTATTACTGGGAGGTCTTTCAGTAGTATCTATGAGACCATTTTCATTTTTTACTTTAGGAACTTTCTTTTCACATTTTATCATGCTGAGATTGATCTATGACTGATGAAAAAGAAAGTATTTTGAAATTTCAGTGATTTTTTTCTTTATTCTATTTAAAAGGCATCACTCCACATCAAGTATGTGTGTAACACAGTACTCCAATGTCTCCCATATGGTTTTATAATTAGCCTACTCTACCAGAATGAGCAAAATATATTGCAGGTTTTCAATCGCTTAAGAATGTGCTGCCATCAGAAGTTAGGCTAAGCTCTGATTATCTCCTCTTTGCTGGCCAACAGTGCTTATAAATTAAAACTGAGGCTGTATTTAAAATCTGATGAGACTTCTGACTATTTGGCTCTTCCACTGAGAGTTTTATTTTCTAAATTTCCTTTATTCTTTTCAGCATAAAATTCAGAGATTAATCAAGGAAATTTGGTAAGCAAGGTAGGAAAAAAAAGGTGAGGATCAACTTAACTGGTCAAAATATGTTCTTGCTGTAGAGTCCTGAAAATCTTTTTTAGGTAGTTGCAGTTATGTAAGTCATGACAAAACAACAGTTTTTAGCAGTTATCAAAGCTGAGCACAGATGTGTCTTCTGCACTTAAAACTAACAAACATCAAACAGCAACAGGCCCAACACCAGACTCTGGGTTCTGACATCCCTGACATGCAGATGTGTGTGACTGGGGCTCAAATCCTGCAGCAAGAACCTGCCAGACCACCACAACTCTAACAGGTCAAATCTGGAAATAAGAACCCAAATATTTGAAGATGTGGGAAAAACAAATCTAAGCTCATTGGTAGAATAAATGTTTGTCTTTATAGAGATATGCAACAGAACACTCTTATCATTAAACCTGTTATTCTATCACATAACAAGTTTACCCTAATTGAGAATTCCTTTGATACCAGGAATTGTTCTATATGGAAACAATTAAGCTACTAGCTGGAGTAATTTAAGGCAGTCCTGAGACTAATCTCAGCAGCATCAAGGACTACAAGACTGTTCTTGCTCAAAAGTACATTAAGTCTATTTGACATATTTGAAAGTTTAGCCTACAAATGACTTTTATATGCACCAAGAATCTCCAAGAAGAAAAGAGTTAATTATTTTTGCCCAAGTCACTATACTAATAACTGTGTTTTATTAGTAGTAATAGACCACAATCATTTGTGATCTGTCCAAACAGCTTTTTAACTGAGAGAAAGAATGCTAGATGGGACACAAGGCTGCTCTATTGACTTCTGAATCTTTGCATTCCTCTTACAGCTTTCAAAATCTATAGAAAATCATAGAATGAACTGGGGAAAAGACCATTGTAACAAGTACCATATTTTTTCCTCCAGTACTTAAGCAGATAAATTATAAGAGTTCCCACAGACAAGAAGGTATTTTACCCATAAAAGCAACAACATTGCTTATATTTTATTTGGAAAACAGAGAGTTCATCATGAGTTAAAATATAATTTGGAATTAGTTGAGCCTTTTACTGACTTTGAAAATTGCCTAAATAATTAGATACTATCTACTAAGTAAATAATGGATTAAAAGTACTGCTTGTTTCCACCTTGTATGAAAGCACAATTATGATGAATCCACTTCTATCAGCTTTCTCACTCCAGCTCACATTTCCAGCAGCACAGCTTCCTTCAGGCTGTCTCTGATGCTCAAGCTCACTGTCTCAGAGAAGACAGGAATGAGCAGCTCAGACTGAGAATTGCAGTGCAGTTAATTCTCACACCAGCCACCACTGTTTGTGCTTCAAGGGTCGGATGAACTCCTGGGCCTGTGAATGTTTTGGCATCTCCAGATACAACTGAACTTTGGTCCAAAAATAACATCCTTCCCCAAGCATTTGGACACTAATCTGTAAAGTCAAGTTGCCGTCTCCTAAATAAATACATTGGCAATCCAAAGCTACCAGGAGAAAGAAGAGAAGAAATAGCATTTCAGTCCTAAAGAGGGAGCTGGACTCTAATTGCCACGCAGCTATTAAGTGATCTTGGTGCCAGATCATATGGTATCCATATGTTTTCCCACAGTCAAGACAGTACAGTAATGCCAAACTTCTTTCCAAAAAGTGCTTTGAGAACTACTGATGAAAAAGGCGATATAAAAGCAAAATGTTTATTATTATTACAATTATATGAAAGTAAATATGGTCCCTTAAGATATATTTGTTCCTGTTTAGGAATTTTAAATTCTTGCTGTCTACTGCCAAATCTATGCCACCTGGGTTTTGTTTTGTTTGTTAAGGAAGACTAGGTAAAAGAGGTTTTAAAATAAGACACATTACACAATAAATGACAGGCACAGTATAGTGCCAGGTTTATAAAGACCTAAATTTCTGACACTTCCAGGTAACATTAAGGAGGCTTGGCACAAGAAGGAACTATTTGTAACAAAGAGAAGCTGTTGCTCAGAAAACAGAATGTTTGCTTTCATTGCTGGAAGTCACGCTTACAGGTCTCCACTAAAGTCCTACTGCAGCAGAACACACTCCCCCAAAACACCACCACCTCACTGGAGTTCTGGGAACTCTTCCCAGTGGCTCCAGAGAGGCAGCCAGTAATCACTTGTATGAGTTAAGAAGGGAGTACTTTTTAATGGGAAGATTAACCCCCTTGGATCAATTATTAGCACTATCTCACAAGAACCCATTTACAAAACCTTCTGCCTCTCCCAGAGAACTGGCAAAAACAGCCACTGAGTCTGGGGGCCTAAATCAAGATGGGGGGCCTGGTACATAAATGTGTTCAAAGCTTCCAAAACAAAGGTTATTTAACAGTTTCTCTTTAGAGATTTTGATCATGTGTGAACATTTCAACAAGAAAAAGAGCTGTTTTAAATATACACCAACAGTCACGTTCTTTTCCCTTCACCATTCTGCTGTCGCTGTGGTTTAACATAAGTTGGTTTGGGAGACTAGTTCCAATCACCTCTGCTTTAGAGAAATCTAGAAAAAATTCTGGTTTTTCAAAGTCAAAAGTGCTATACAGATTTGAAATTACTAAAACGTGAATCCAGACAGTTTGATTATTTCTAAAAGATCTAAGAGGATGAAGTGAACACAATTCCAGTATGGAAATACAGAGAAAGTCTGAAAGGAAATAAAGAACCAGCAATGAAACTGAGGATGTCTAACTTCAGGAAATAAGATGTAAGGAAGGACTGAAAACAATCTAAAAGCTGAAATGAAGAAAACCAACAGCTACCTTCAACAATACTTTGCTAAATAACCAGAGAATTTAACACAGCTGGATTGTTTAGACAACAAATCTATTGTTCAGTGCTAAATTCAGTGTAATTTAATCCCCAAACTGAACATGACTCTATTGTGGCAGCTGATACATTTCAATTAACTCATTCATTTTTCTCCCTGAACAATAGTACACAGGAAAGTGAAGATGTTGGTATCCTCCCAGCTAGCCTCTGCTTCATGCAGTAAAAAAAGTGGCTGAGTTATTCATAGATGATCCTCAAATCTCATGTCTAGATAACCTCTTTATTTATAACCTCTAAGTTATGATTTCTTAGAATATATCAAAAAGCATAGCCACTAATTCTAGATCTTCATAAACCACATAACCATATAGAATGATGAACATGAAAATTTTAATTTAATCTCCTCTGCAGGAAAAGAGTCTTAATTCCAAATGAGATTGCAAAATGTCTTTCATTCATTTTCACAAGTATTTTCCTGCTAAGGGAAGAGACTGTGTTTCTGGAGAATTTTCATCTAAATGCCCCCCCTCCTACCTTCTCCTCACAATAATTATTAAAAGGAGCAAAACATTGGGGCATTTAGCAAAACAGCAGCTAATGCTGCGCAGACAAAGCAAGGCCACATAAAACTTAACAGAAAGGGGATGGAGATACTGCCCAGAGTCAATATAATGACTGTTCCACTCTGAGGCAAATCTTAAGGTTTCCATTATGCAATGAAACTTTGTCAAAACAAGAACGTGTGTGGCCCCATGAACACGGAAGGCTGTGAGTCTGCTCTGCCCAGTTCTTGGCAAGGTCTCTGTGCACAGGACTGAGTGCCTGAGTTACTCTGGCTGTCCCACATCTGAGGACAGTCCCCTACCAACACCTAAAGTATGAGTCAGTCTCTCCCTACAAAAGAAGAGTCAAAGGGAGCTAAGCTGAAATGGAAATATCACCATAAGATTTCTTCTGCTGTAAAAACCTTGATTAGATCTTAGTTCTTTACACAGAACACAAAGAAATTTATGCAGTTTCTACATGTAAAAAAAAAAAAATTAAAAAAAAAAAGAAAGGCAAAACCATGTTAAAATGGCACCACACTCAAAATGGTCCAGAAGTTTATGTATTCCCTTGGGATTGGTAAAACATTAATGCTTTGAAAGGGAAGAACATACAGGGTACGGTGTCCTCAGGGATCAGTGTCTGTTTATACCACATTAACAGGAAACATCTTGCTTATGCACAAGGACTGCAGTGGTGAATTAAGGAGTTTATTTTTTACTTACTTTAAAGTAAAGTCTTCAGAGCTGTGCCTCAGCCAAGACTCGCATGTCTGTTTCTGTCTTGCAAAGGAGGAGGGAGAACAAGAAAAGCAAGCAAGCACTGAGATGAGAGTCAGGCAACAAAAGGTGTCTACCCGCATTTTTGTACTGATGCCATTTTTTCAAGGGTTAATCTCAGCAGCTCACAGGATAACTGCCTCATTTTTGTGGTCTGAACAACCCTCTAGCTACTGCAATAACAATACTCAATCCCTTACGAAAGCAGAAACATTGGATCAGAAACTGCATTTATAAAATGAATTATCACAAAGAATTTTAGGGGAAAATGCCAAACAAATGCCTTCATAATTGTTGCAGGCAACTACTTTTAATTCTTTGTACCATTATGTGAATCCTTTATCTCTGCAAAGACACTGCCCAAGGCTGTTGCATCTCTAACTTTCTTAAAAAGACACCCCAAACCTTTCAAAATCAGTACAAAAGGAAATTTTGTCTGATTCTGGACACACCTGGTGATCCAGGTCAATGTGATATAAAAGTGAGGAGTCTCCACATCAACTTCCACATTTCGTAATGTGGACTTTCTTAGTGGGTGATTCTTTCAAGTGCTATTAAGACTTCAGAGTCACCAGAAGAACTTGGGCTGGACAGTCAGCTGCAGGCTCACCCTCCTGCCACGCTGCCCTGTGAAGAGGACACAGCACACTAAGAACTTTCCTCTATAATTCTCCTACACAAAATGCTTAAAAGACATCTCATCCCTTTAACAGGAAGACCTTCCATAAGAGTGCACAGGCACCCACAAAACTGTGGCTGAAGGAATAGCACCTAGGCTCCTGCTGCTTCTCACCTTCTCTAACAGAAGTCCTAAGCTGATATTCCCTAGGCAAAGCTATAGCTAGCCCATATGACCTTTGGACCTTGGCACAACACCTTCCAACAGTGACACTGGCTGGTTCACTACAGTACAGAGATAGGTGACACATCTCATAGGTGGTACTTTGCCCCTCACACTCATCCTCCATCATTCCTCTCATGCCTCAAGGCAGAACTACAGCTTTCCTACACATCCCTCGTGTATGTGTCCCATCTCTTCAGAACACTTTTGTTTCCATTAAACGTCAAGTCTTTGAACTCCTCCCACTGCTTTTCCACCCCTTCAGCAGAGCAGAAAAAGCACACTGTGTTCCACAAGTTATAAACAGATTCATAAGAGAACACTTGACTTGGTGTGGTAGAAGTGCTCAGACTTAGTAGCATTTTTTTCTTGCAGAAGAAACACACCCTTTCCTAAGCTACCTCAGTCAGGCTCTGCCTAATGTACAATCATTTTTCAGGGGAAAAAATTAAGTGTTTTAATTTAAAATGTTACCTTATGGTTCTTAGAAGCTCGCTTAACTTCTGAATTGCAAACACATAACTTCTTTCACAGGAGAAGCTTCTCAGAGCTGTTTTGTGATGATTTTTGTGAGCAATCAGCAGCAAAACATGCTGCTGTAAATCCAGGGCTACAGCTTTGAGTTCATCTAAAATCACAAATAGAACTAGAGGATGCAGCAAAAACACAATCTAGAGATATGATTACTGTGTTTCCCAGTTTGTAGGACAGAAGACACAAAACTCAGCATGAGCACAGCTATGGCTGTCTCTATCCCATAGGTGAGCTCTCTTCCCATGCTAAAGATATCTCATATCCAGAGAAATTAAAAAAGCAAGTCTGTGTCTCCACATCTAAGGATTTAACCTAGTTATGGCACAATTTACTACTGCATTTCAGCTGAGGAGAAACAATGCTATCACATTGTAGCAGAAATAACACCTCAGTCCTGCAACCTGAAAATGTGCATTCCAAAGCTGGTATTGCACTCCAAGAGATGGGGAGGAGAGCAGATGTAACAGTGGAAATAAGCACATTCATGAAGCTTCTGCTGATTTTTGGAGGAAAAGCTGGAATACCAGCCATAATACTTCATTAATTTTCTTCTACTGAAAGGACTTGTTTAGTTGTTGTGAAGTTTGGGTTGAATGGGTAATTTTCAGTTTGGGGTCTGGGGTTTTTTTTGTTTGTTTGTTTTGGGTTTTTTTTTCAGAAAGCAATATTCTCATGGTTGCTTCATATTCTGTTTTCTGAGTAATCTCATAAAAACATGCTGGATATCTGGTTAAAACAGTACATTCAGCCACTTGCAAACACCGATCATTGCTGAAAAAGTCCAGAAGCAAATATTATTAATGGCACAAAGATTCATCAGAGTTCCCATTTATCCAATGATTAGAGGCAGATCTTGACTGTGGATGTGGAGGGTTTTGTTCTCTGAATAAAAATACAGAGGTTTTGTTTTTGTTTTTTTCTAAACAACACAGAATGAAATTAAAACTAAGGAGATGAAGTGCTGAAATCTACAGAGCAGTAATTCTAGCTTTAGTCACTGACTTGTGGCTCACAATCACAGCAGTTATTAGGAATAAAGCCATCTTTTTGGATTCAAATGTTTTCCAATCATGCTGTAGCTACATTGACCCCTGTAGAAAGGGATGTGTGAGCACATGGGAAAGAAGAGTCCCAGTTGCTCAGACAACTGCCTTATAAATCAGAATGACTTTTGAAGTGATATATGAATGCACATAAAACTGACACTCATGTGAAAATAAGGGCACATTCTTATTAGAGAGGAAACACTAGCACAGAGAAAGACAAAATCACAGGGAAAAAAAACCACTACCACTTTTTTCATTAGTCTAAGACTTTAATTGAGGGGCTAGTAGATTTTAATTAACTTTTTTTGCCATAATCTTTTTTTGCTTTTGGTACCTGTTTATTTTCTAAGTTCTAAATAGGAACAAAGGACCTAAAATAGCAGAGTATTTCCACCCTATTTAAGAGCAGTTCCATCCACTTCTGGAAAATGAAGCCATTTGCAAAGTTAACAGAAAGGGTGACTAATGCTAAACACCTAAGAGTTCAGTGCCTCAGGGAGCTGTCCATCTCTAATTGCTACCAAAACACATTCCTCCATGGGTAAGGGCATGAGAAACAGCAACAATTCCCTTTAAGTACTACACAAGCAGAAAATAGTTATACTTTTTTAAATAGTTACATTTTATTAAAATGCACATTCTCACTTTATTTTATAGATTGTAGATTGTAAAAAGGATTGCTCAGAAATAAATCCTGTGCCTTGCATTTATAGAATCTCTAAACAGGCAGAATCTCTAAAGCAGAATTATATACATATTGTTTTTAACTAAGAATCAGGTTTCAGAGATATTATGGGCAGACACTAATGCCTAATGACAGCAATTGATGTCTTGAAGGGGTATCTAACTTAAGTGAGATATCTACAGTCAGGAGTGTGAAAGACTGAACTACTAAAAAGCCTGTTTCTCAGCTTTTTTTCAGGTGACTACATATTATGAAAATCTGTCCCCAAATTACTGAAACTCCAGGTGCATTTAGAAACAAATGGAGTGTGATTCTCAGGAAGCTAAGCAGGCTTTTCATTCAATTGTTAAACCAAGGCTTGAACCATTATTCCTGCTCTTCCAATCCTGTGGGCATTCATGCACTATTTCTTCATGGGTCTGCTTCAACAGTACAAGCATTTTGAAGTGCAAGCATTCTTTCATATCTAAGCATTTAAAATTTCATGCAGGACTAAATAACTGAAAATCTGCATTTAAACACAAAGTGAAGTATTTCTTTTAAACTCAAAAAACCCAAATATCTTTCAGTAAGTGTTATTTAGTCCCTTTTACTAGAGGGCCAAGTATAAATCTGGAACAATTCACTGGTATAGAGTAATTTCGAATCTACAACTGTGTTATAGCATACTTTGCTGACTAAATTGTAATAATAAATTGCAATAAACCAATAAACTGTTCCTTTCTGATACTGACAATCCCAAACATGACTTAGCTGAAATCTTACTACACATTTACATTCACCTTCCACAGTTTAGTTTTTGAAAATGGATGATAAGCAGAAAAAATAAAACTTTGATTCATATCACTCAAAATGCAGGAGGGAAGGAAGGAAAGAAGAAAACACATAAATTGTTCTACCTTTGGATAATTACTTTGAAAACACTGAAATCCCAAATGTGAAATACCTCTCCTCTTCATACTCAGTTAGGTCTCTAGGACAGTGAAGAGGCACCACACCTCCCCCAGTAAATTCACTATATCACTGGGACTCTCAGCTAGCTGATCCCTAGGAAAGGGTGTTCTTGGCTGTGTTGCTGCCACGAGGCTACACATCATTGTGTTAAGCTCTTTAATACAATCTCTGGCGACAGGGCTCAAGGAGATCAATAGTGCTGCTTCCTAGGCTCTAAACCTGCTTTTAGTGATTTACTGTACCATCAATGGCCAATAAACCAAAATGCTGACGTGTCATCTCTTCCACGTGAGGTTTGTCTCTATGTTTTCCTTTCACCCTATTGAGGAAAAAGTTTTATGAATAGAAAACATGGATTGTAAGTAATTCAGCCTGTCAATCTTAAAGCAGGTAAGGAACAAAAAGGACACTCATTCCATATGAAATGTATGCCCCTTACATTAAGAACTTCAAACACTAACAGGCATGGGTATAACCCAATACCCCACTGCCCATCCCATCAGTCCCACCTTCTGACTGGGTGGTGATCATGGGCCATATTATTCTGTGGGTACAACTATGAGAAATAAAGCAAAAAAAAATTAATAATACAAAAAATACATACACTATGTTGCCTTAGAACTTACTCTCACTTTTGCATTTGTACCATAGCATAGAAATACAATTTTTTAATATTAATTTTAGGAAGCACAAAACAGCACATAATGTAATTTATTAAAAAATGAAAGTTTTCTCTGTAGTCATACATTTCTGGACTTTTTAAACAGAATCCAGTTGAGACAACGTAAAGCCTATGTGACATGAAAATACTTTTGGAACTTAAACTCCCTGCAGAATTTAACCTAATCAACTAATCAGGCAAGAATCTGACAAACAGGTTTGCTTTTAAAAAGCAGTGATGGGAAGTGTGGGAAAAAAAAGTCATTTTCTACCATTCCTGTTCTGCCTGCAGTTCTTTTCTGCAGAAAGGGGAGTGATAAGCACGTCTGATGACACTTTACAGACAGTGAAGACTTCAGAACCCCTGTATGACCTGTTCATTCTTTACAAGTATTTATCCAATAATAGGTGACTTTTAACAGTGTGGTAAAAACATCTCCACTTCTAATAAGGATGCACTTAGCTCTGACAAGGGGCAACTGTAAAGTTTGTTTTGGTGCCTGTGGCAGCTGCCAGGTATTAACTATCTTTCAGCATGTCTTATTTTGATTATTACAAAATCATTTTGGAAAAGGTTTATATATAACAAAAACAAGCAAACAAAAAAAATTCCTGGCAGGAAAATAAGTATCCCTGCAGAAACATAAGCGGGTATAATAGTATCACTCCATGAACACAAGGTAGATGAGGTCTGTGTTTCTTGTATTTTTTTTTCATAAGGCTGGAGTTTTGCTTGGATAAATGACAGAGGGAGAGAGGAGAAAGAGAATATCACACTGAACGACAAAAAAAGTAACCCAAATGTCCTGACTATATCTGCAGCTGCTGGAGGACTTCACTCAGAGAAGCTGAGATTATGTGTTGTACCTTGGACAAGCCTGCACCAGTTTGCTTTGTGTCTACTAAAAAAGATCTTTCATTCCTACAGCACATTTCTGCCTTTCCTTTCTGTCTTTGCAGGCTCTTCTGCAGAGACTGCAAGAAATAATGAATGCTTTCCCAGTTTTTCTGGAAATTGGGAAGTTACTTATCCCTACTTATAGAATAAGTTAAACACTTTCCCTTAAACAAAAACTAAGGATTGAATTTTTCCACAATGGTAAACTCTGGCTTTATTCTTCTCCCAGTGGAGAAGTTTATTTTCATTGTATTTACACAAGGCTCAGTATAAATAAATACCTTTAAAATCGAGCCCCCTGATTAGGATAGACATGAAAAGAAATGTGGGAAATGGAAGTAATCTACGGAAGCAATACATGTGAATCAATAATGCCAACCAATATTTATGGATCTCATTATCTCAACATGTGCTTTTCAGGATCATTTTAAATTACTATTAAAAATAGCCATAGGTACATTTAAAATTAATATTTTAGAGTTCAAATGGTCTGCATTTGCCAGTGCAGATATGCATTTGTTACACAGCTCTATTAACTAAAGGAACAAAAGGTATTGCAGAATATAATAGTGTTCTGCGGAAGAAGAGATTTCTACAGGAAAATGATTCAATTATTCTAAATCAATTATTACAGGAACAGCTACATAGCTCTATATCAATCTCCTTCTGTGTTTCTAATTCTTTTGTCTTCTATCTGTGGATATTTAATTGGAATTAATGTAGAAAAATATATCCCAGTAGGAACAAGATTCAAATAGTTTGGATCATTTATCTTGTTCTAACTTCTCTTTGTGAGACACACGAGGGACAAGTCAAAGCCATCACTTTGTGCAAGCAGCAGCAGTCAGCAACAAGTTTTAAACATAGCTCCAGGCTCCTCTGTGTGGGACAGCTGGATTGGCCACAGACATCATCACCCTCTGGAAGAAACCTGTACTAAGCATAGCAGCAGAGCTCTGCGTCCAACAAATTTGACAGCCATTATTTGATCAAGCCTTCAAAAAAACAGCAAAGCCCTTTCCAAAAGGAAAGCAGACTGTTCAACCGTGTCAGCAAGAGAAGTAAGGGCATTTTTCTTTAGCAGAATAGATGCAGACCATATGATTAAGAGGCATAAGGGATACCTCAGACATTAGAGTATTTCTGCCTCTGAAGCCAGCTTTGCAGGTTCCTGCCAGATTCACCAGCCACAGGGACATAACCTGTTAATACAAAGTCTGTACTGAGAGAAATGAGAGCCTACTGTATCTGATAAGCATCTGCTAACAGACCACAAGAAGAGCACAACAATAAGCACTTCCTCTTTCTTTTATCAGAAGAGATTGTCTCCATGCTTCTCCCTGACCCTCCACTTCTCTGGAAGCATCAAAGGAGTTATGAAATTAATTACAGAGACAGCTGCTTCTTGACTGAGAACATACCAAGGTCCTGCTCTTCCTACCAGCCATATATAGCATGTGGGATGGGGAAAAGAAAAAGAAGGGGAAAAAGCTTCATAGAACAACAGCTCATCCACTTCCATTTCTCTAAAGAGACCAAATTTTATTCCTGTTGGTCGTTTTGTCAGTCTCAAGGGGTGAAAAAGAGGTCTTGATATATCTCTGGCAGGCCTCATGATGAAAAGGCTCTGTGAAATCCCTCTCAGATTTAGGGTGTTCCCAGAGGGCTGTGCAGCAGAAGTTACAAGTGTTTAAGAAAAGGAAACAGGGAAAGAAAGAGGGAAAGGCAGACAAGGAAAAGGAAGCACTAAGGAGATAAAGAAGCAGTTGCAACATAGACAATGTTATTCATTTGCATGCTATGCTCGAAAATCTCAATCTCACTCTGATGTCCTGAGGTAAGAACAAAAAATAAAAAAAAAAGAAAAAAAAAAGAGGTCTTAGGTTGCATCATTAATATAACTAGTAACACTGAAAAAAGTCTTGTGAGAAGGGAGAGAACTACACAGCAATATGTCTCAGTCAAGCTGTGTCAATGCAAAAAATATTAGATATGAGCAGTTGCCCCTAACAGAGTATTTCTAGTGGTCTCCTTTTCCTTCTAAAGGGGCAGCTGACACTTCAAAACTAGAATCACCAATGGAATCAACAGGGTTGCAATGAAAGAGACAGATTTTAGATAGAGATGATAAAAGGAGAGCCTGGCTCTCCTTCTGATATCAATAAAGCCTTGATATTTTCCAGCCAGTGCCCTGGTGAGCTTAACACTGAGCCATTGCCACATGTTTGCTGGCACTGATGGCTACATCCAGTACACACACTTTCAGCCTATTTATTTTAATTTATGCTACAACACTTATTCTCAGAAGAACAAACTTAACAACTTCATTCGCACCACGCTGAAGCAAACTTCCGTGAATCTAAAAAATACCATGCTGGTGTTCATATTAATGAAGTTATGAAATATTTCATTAGCACATCCTGGAGTATGAATAATTTCTCACAGAATTTCACTTGGCAGCCTCCTCCTCTCATGTGGCCCATCAAGATAATGCATTATCTTTTAGCTTCTAGAAAATGGGACTTGCAAAGGATGATTGAAATGCTAGAGTTGTTTATTCTAAAGGAGAGGGTGAAAGGGGTGTGTGACGATAACCTCCAAGTGTGCAAAGGGCTGGTGAACAGACGGGAATGTGCTGCTTCCCATGTGTTTTGTGTATGAAAGCAAGGGAAAGGATTTGACATAAGGCAAAGATTTCTAAACACAAGGACAGAACAGCACATTGCTTCAGAAGCTTATGTAGTCTCCACCATGGGTAATCTTTAAAGATCACTTAGACAAACAACTGAAGTAGTGTACAGTTCAGTGGAAGCCTCATTGGACTGCATTGCTTCCTAAGTTACCATCTTTTCATCAATACTCCTGTAGAATTCATACAAGTTTGTCAGATATGGCAAAAAGTAGCACTAATTGATTTATATATAATGGATTACTTAGCATGAAGAAGCTGGAAATGCAAAAAGCAGAAAACTGCAGACAAGGGGTGGGGAGAGAAGAGTTTGTATGCAAATTAAAATACCTCTAAGAAGACTTTCTTCTCTTCAGCACAAGAATGGGTGGAAAATCCAGCCAGTTTCAGCCCACATCTTTATTTGATCCTACCATCTTCTTTAATCTGAGTTATTGGAAAGAAATCCAAATTGGAGTGTAGAGGCTAACCAGCTAACCAGAGGCTAACCAGGGATGTGTTCATGATCACACAACTAAACTGTACAAATAATTGAAATTGACATCATATATCTTGCCCGTTGGAAGCAGAAAAATTATCTTCATACTTTTTGGAGTCCATAATAAAGCCAAATACCAGAAGCCAGCCGCATCCATTGAGACAGACAGGCATCGTCCTGCTGTGTCATTTCTTCTCTCTAGCTACAAAGTTTTAATGTGTAGCCTCCATTTAATTATCACCTTTGTCTCCTCTGCATAAGGCAATGTCAAGAACAGCTTTTATTGCTGCAAGTTATTTCCCTCTTGATAAGCTCTCAGCCAAGAGGCAAAGCAACAATCTGAGTTTGACTTCCCCTCTTCACCCCAGACTAACAGTACAATAACTATAGCCAGGTCCAAACCTCTGTTAAAATTAAATCTACCCCTGTGCCCAATAAGTGCCTCCAGCAGGACAAAATAAATCTAGGTAACTATGAGTAATGAAATCATGCTGCAAGAAAATTGAAAATACCTGTCAGTCCACAAGATCAAGTGGTCTCTCTTTTGAACCAAATTCATATATAATATATAGCCACAAGGATTTTTTTTGGCTCCCCTTCAAACCTACTTCAGCAGCAAAACAGACCATAGTATTTCTGCACCCACAAAAGCATTTTAAAGTCTTCTTTTAACCTTCAAAGCACAGTTCTGAGATGTGTCTGACCTAACTCATTTCCTACAGCTTGGCAAATTTGAGATGCCCCATGCACTGAGCCCAACAAACACTCAGAGCTGCTGTGGCACCCATCCATCCACCCTCCCTGCTCTCAGAAGAAGGACTCCCTTGTGTATGGGCAGGGGAGAATCCTGACCACATCCACACTGCTCTCACTGATTGCTGGTTAACAGTCAGGAATATCTCAGCTGCACAGGGAAACTGCTACAAGTGAGAGGAAAAATACTGAGCTTTCAAACATCACCCAACAGCTCCTGAATTAAATAAAATCTTTTCCACTGCTACAAAGGAGTTGATGTGAAATGGCTCAAATACCTCCTATAATTGCAAAGTTTATTCTAACTAAAAAATTCACTATAAAGCCACTCATGACTTATAGGATATTTTATGCCATTTTATTGCAATAATTTTTACTATGGTGTTCCTATAAATATATATGGACATAAAGTTCAGCTCATTTTTTTACATTTAAAATGTCCTTTACTAGTAAGTTTCCACCCCAATATGTAGATTGTTCTTTTTCCTGGAAAACATGAGGTTAATCCAGCTCTAGAACAGAACACAAGAAGAGGAGAAAACAGAAGAGCAAAACAGCCTTCTGTAACATGCAATTACATGATGTGAATAAGTGAGATCTGGGTTACTTAAAACAGCACAGTACTGCCACTTTGACGCATTCACAAATCATGAGCCAGATCCCAAGGAATTCCAAACATGGCTTAAGAACCATGAATTTTACAAAATTAAAATAGTGTGGATTTCCTGTTATTTCCCAATGTGTACTTAAGCCATCATGATCACATTTCAAGCTACATTTCCCTTATGGCACTCTTGACTAAAAAAAAAGATTTCTCCTTTATTTTATTTTCACACTGAAAGTGAGATGTTTCTGCACTCACTATAAGGGCTGGCAGCATGGCACAGATGTGTTTGAAAAGTGGAGGCTTTGGAGAAGACACCTCTGCTTAGGCTTAGACCATGTGACTTACCTCTGCTGTTTGCGAAAAACCCAAAATAATGAATGAAACAAGACATGAGTGTTGAAGGAATAAATCCTTACAAGAATAATCAAGGTTTTTGTTCCTCTGCCAGTCATTGTGTTCAAGCATAAGTTTTAGTTGTGTGAAATTACTGCAGTACTAGGGTAGAACTGGTGAAATAAGTAACTATGCCAGAGATACCAACAGAGGTTTTGTAGAGTCCCCAGATGACTGGTAGCAGCTATAAAACTCACTCTATCTTGTATCATAATACATTGGCTGGGAATGATGTTACAAAACCCCCAGAGGAAACAATGTGTGCATCTGCTATGCTGATACCTCTTTGTTCTGTGCACTCACACACGAGTAATTTAATGGCAAAGAAGAGGTTAAGAAACAGCATAACTAAACACCCAAAATTATTTCCATGAAACTCAATTTTTCTTAGTTAGTAAGCAAATAAACTCTTAATCAAAATCAGCATGCCTGTGCTTTTAATTAAATCCCCTAACTGTGAGAAGAGCAATTTAGCATCATGCAATACAATATTAGACTGACCTTCAGAATCAAAATTATATTAAAATGTTATCAATTTTAAAAGACTAATTAAGGAGCACCAAGAAGGTGCTTGGTAAATAAATCTTCTTGCCTCTCAAAGCAGGCCAGTGATTCCCAAGGTGCACAGGCTTGATCCCCTCACTCACCTCTGAGTCTGCATTTGTCCCCTGCTCTTGCCTTGGCCCTGCCTGCTCTGCTCCCACTGACGGGCTCCAGTCTGAGCTCAGCACGTGCCTTTGCTCACCATTGCCAGCAGCTCTCAGCCTTTCCTCCTCTCTCCAGCAGCAGCTCCAGAGAAACCCACACAGGCAGCCCTTGTCCTCCTGTCCCAGAGCAGCAGACACAGAATATCCACAGATCACCTGTGAGCCAGCACACCCCACGTACTGCTGTCACTTTTATCAATCCATGTCTCAGCACAAAGCTGATGGGAATTGACAGCTGGTTCACAGCAGCTCTGTGGCTCCTTAGAGACAGGGAACTGTCACCCTACCTGTTTCACTTAGGCCAGGGGACTTTGGGATACTTTGGGGTCATGAGCATGGGACAGAGTGCCTTATTGCCACAAAGCAAGGAAGTGGAATTGTAGCTTTATTACAGGGGGAAATCCAATGCATGAGAGCTAAAGCTGAGAACCCACACATTTCATGAACCTAAATCCAAAAGCTTGTGCATTTCATGTACCTAAAGCTCTCCAGTGACTCAAAGTTGCACAAGAACCAGCCTGAACCAGAATCGGGGTTGATACTTGCATTAGGAGCCCCAACCCACTTCTAAATCTGTTTTTAACATCTCCCAAATAATGACATCACCTGTGTGGGACATCACTTACACTTTGCTCAACATCTTGAAATCTCATTTCTATAATGAAAGATCAAGAAATTACATATCTACTGAGATAGCGCCTTCTTCATCAGCAAAGTGCTGATTAGAATTTTTAATTGATTAAATACTTGCATTTGACTACCATGCTTCCATCCAGCCTTCAGAGTTGATTCTTGGTTAAATTAGACATATTCTATATGCTTTCAAAATACAACCAGATATAATGTATTTCCTGACAGCTCAAAAGACACAAATGCAGTTTCTAAGTAATGGCTAGAACAGACAGGTAGCTAAAATATTTTGTGATAGAGAAAATGGTTGGATTTCTCCAGGGCAGTTCCATCCTTTGAAGTCATTATCACATATGGACATTCTTGTTACATTGAGTACCTGGTGTTTTCATATTCTGTATGGACTTTATTTAACTGACAACTACAAAAATCAACTATATCACCACCAACCTGGATAGGTGCCTTTGAATTCTGTTTTTCCTTTTCCCAGACCTGTTACAAGAGACTCTGAATGAGTGAGTTATCAACAGGCATGATGAGATAGCACAGTTCACAGCAAGTACCCCTTGAAGAGGTGATGGCATTTCTGCTGTGCCAGACCATACCAAATTAAACCCATCATCCCTTCAAAACTGTACCCCAAGGCACCTTGCAACTCCAGCAGTTGGGCCAGAACTGCACACAAGCCAAGAGACATTGTTTGTGCATTCAATGTTTGTTGAGGGCAAGCTTCTCAACCTGGGATAATGAATTAGCTATCAAGGACGATCTGTCCAAATGCAAAAGATAGGATGTAGGCCTGTAACAGTTTAGCTTTTAAAAACCAAACCTCATAGTAGCTATGAGAAGTAAAGGAGAGGCTAAATCCATGATGGCAACAAAGCCCTCTGAAGACACATTTCTAATAACACTCTCATTCCCCTTAAGCTGCCAGAAGCCAGGTGTATTTGAGGAACACAGAAAAAGTTCCAAAGCCAGATCCACTTAGTCCAGAGAACAGTAACATAAAAACACTCAGTGAATAAATTCAGAGTCACCTGAAGAAATAAATATAAACAAGGTATCATTATTACAATTTTGGTTTTTTCTCAAGAGATTTATTTCCACTTTAAGTAGAATTGAGCAAAATCCCTTCCTTTCATCAGTTATTTCAGTCCATTTGCACAAGACATTCTAAAGCAGGCAGATATAATCACACAAGTAAAATGTGAGTAGTCCATGTCAAGGAAAATACAGTCCTCCCATCTACTTACTGGAAGTTAGGGTCACACACTGATGGCCTGATTTTGTACACAGACAAAAGCAACTGCTTTAACCCATGTAAATTGCTCCACAAACCAATGAAGTCAGACATTTTCCCATTTCTCATCTTTTTTTTTTTCTCTCTTTCTCTTTCGGGAAGACTTCAGGTGTTCATTGTCCTCTTCCTTGACTTTCCATTAGTTTAATCCCTCTAATTCCTTCACTTGGATTATGGTAACTGTACTGTGCTAAGAGAGCCCAAGGACAAGACTCATAAGACCATTCCTCTTGTACGGACTTGATGTCTGCACACCTGAATCCTCTCCAGCTACTGAATTGTTCAAAGGATTTGTGACAGTAGGGATGGCCCTGCGTGCACCTAGAGCCATTAGAAAAAAAACCAATATATTATTTACAAACAAAGCATCCATGTTTCTCCTCAGAATTATAAGGATTCTTCTAATGGAAGTGCTGAGGTTGACTAAACTAGCACAGTTTATCAAATGGCAGTGTCACAAACATGAAAGCTCTCCAGACACTATATTTAGGCTGAATAAGCATCAGACTGCGATTAGCAAAAGTCGCCAAACCCCAGCACAGTGGAAACATTGATTGTACCCTAATCCAGATGTTATTCATGTTTCTGCTGCCAGTCAAGCCAAAGCTGTTCTTTGCAGAGGCTCAATCAGCTGACATGATATGGCTGCAGATGTTCCAAAACATCTGGTTTTTTTTTAAAAAAAACTTTGTGAAAACTACAGATGCTTTTCACCTTACTATTAAACAGCTCTTGGCTGTAGAGCCCACTGTGTATTCTTGTGGCCAGCCACCAGTTATGCTGCATGGGAAATTAACCCAAAAAATAATTACAGGATTTGCAGCAAGTAAAACAGATTTCAGATAGTCATAAACCTATTTGTCCAGCCTATTCCATTCTTAGATATAATAGCAAAAGCGATGGCCAAGGAACCAGAAAATACATTTGGATGCTACATTTGGAACTCCCAAATCACAGAAAAGGAGAGCCAAGGTAGCTTTCTTTACTGCATGATTACTGATTGAAATCTGTGCTCAGACTTCAGTGCTCCACTCTACAAAAAAACCTTGTAGCTTTCACCTGGCAGGGCTGAAATTCCTTATTTGGACTCAACATGCAAGGCTGACCTACTTAGCATGGTCTCCAAAGCCTTTGGTTTGCACCGAACACTTCAGGAGCAGACTTTCCAACCAGTATCTTCAGTCTGACAGAAACTCTGTTCAGACTGTGCCTTCCCCATATCACTAGATGGGGAGGAAATCATGGAACAACCCACATGTGGAAAAGATTACTTGGATTATTTAAAAAAAAAAAAGAGAGAGAGAGAGAATACAGCAGAGTTGCATCTTTGGCTGGTAGAAACTTATGTAATTCCATTAACTGGGTATTTTACCCTCCAGGAGATCTATAACTGTAAAAACTTTCACCAAATAATACCTCACCACAGACAGTGACATTACTCACAGATGCCTGTAATTGGCTTTTAATAAGAAGGCAGTAAAAGGCAGAAGAGCTGGCAACACTGAGGGACTGAATCTGAAGGAGACGGAAAGGTTTTTTTTCTTTAAACAATGAAAAATATTGAGCTCTAACTTCAAAAAAATCTTTTTATTGATAAAAGTTGGAAGATGGGATGTAGGCTGAAATTCATCCCTATCCTAACACTATGTGGGACAGTGGTATTTGCCTAGGTGCTTTCAGGTGGGTGATTTAAGAATCCAGCTTAGGCACCCACTGTGCACTCAAGAGAGAGAGGCAGGTGCTCCTGGAAACCAAGTCAGAACAGCTGAATTATAATCTCTGAAGGGATAGGGGTTCTGGAGACTTCCTTGGCTTTGTCCAGCATTCGGAGAGCACAACTTCCATGTGTAAGGAGCAAAAAACATCCATTCTCTCCCTCTTATTCCAAGACCCCTGAAGGAAGAAAACCAACTGACTGGCTGTGCCAAGCACCCTGTCACTTGTAAGCATCCTAAAGAGCCTCGCAAGGGGTACTTGGGATATTGAAAAGTAACTCACTGCAATTAGCAAAGGCTTAAGTACCTCTACCTATCTCTACTGCAGCTTTTGCTAAGCCTCATCTCTATCGTTTCAAGATGTGCTTTGATATCAATAGCGGAGAGATAAAACACAAAATGTTATCACTAATCACTAATAATTATTTCTTCTAGGCAGTAATTTGAGAAAAGCTGCTAACATGCAATTATTACATGCAGTTTTTAGACTTAATACAGAATTGTAGCTCAGCCTAGGAGTTTAATTCATGAAAGATAACAGGATCCAGGAAGGAAGAACTTAGAGCACAAGTGATTGTTTACAAGAGGTGGAAAAAAAGGTATCAAAATACCCTTTCACCTCAGGCAGAACAGACAGGCAGAGGTCCTCACCACTTTGGCAGAGCACAATGGAAGAATAGAGGCATAAAATGAATTTGAGTTTCTTTGTAAGGTTAAAAGTACAAGAATTCACAAACACAGTACTTTAACTTTGATGGTAAAACAGGGTTTAGTTGAAAGTCTCCCAATAATTAAGACTGTTGGCCACCCATTTATAACCCATTTTAGGCTTAGTACACTCTTCCCAATCCTTTTGGTCATGTTGGTCAGGCAGTACATGTTTGAATACTGGCAATATTTTCCTCTCAATGAAGCCATGAAGACACAGCAGAATTCATGTTGGACATCAGCCACAAAAATTACCAGGATGAGGTACTAGTGTTTTGTGAAATAAAGACAAGAGGTATCTTATTTCCTTCCAAGACTATTGCATATCAGTCTAAAAACTTATAGAATTAGGGAATTAGGGCTTAGGAGTAGAGCAATCCAAATGAAACACACGATGCATGTGGTTTTGTGATTTCAGTTCTTGGCCAGAAGCTTTTTTTTTTTTTTTTTTTTTTACAAAATCAGCCATTTCTTCATAATTAAAAACCTTCAGCCAGTTATAGCAACAGATTACATAATCCAGGTGCTTGACATTCCTACAGGACTTCTTCTAAACCTTACAAAATACAATAAACACTTTTTTCTACCAGAACCCACTGTAGATCTGTCTTCCAAAAGGAACTTACAGTTACTAGAGCTTAAGTTTGTCAGCAGCTGCATATTAAAAAATGCCTGTGTTAGAGACAAAATATTTTTCATTTCTTATTCACATCTGCACTGAAAGTAGAAGCTGTGCCAGTGGACTAGAAGTCAGTGACTGGATGTGGTCTCCTCAGACTTTGTTGCTAGACCAGGGGAATGCACAAGCTGTTCTTGTTCTTGACAAGTTCCATACTAAAAGAAGGATTTAGCTTGTATATATTAAGTATTTTATTTGTAGATGGAGGTGACAGGTAATACGCTGGCCTCTCTTTCCAGTACTTCTCTGATTTAAGCTTTTTGTTTGAAGGAACAAATGCATGCATTGTACATATTCCCCATGTTTGTCCATGCCAGGTAGAAAGATATGCTGTGAACCAAAATGAGATTTCTTGAAAAATAAAGAAGCATCTCCTAGGAACCTGCAGGTTACATAGTCCTGTCTATGCCTCTCTTTTTTCCCACTCCTCTTTTTTTCTTCCTTTCTTTTCTAGCCCATACCCCTCTTCTTCCCCCATCCTGTTGGCCTTTGTGTTGGCATTAACAGGTTTAAGAAGGAAGAGCTCACTTGCATCCCTACAGCAAACCAGCCATAATCAGACACTGTTGCAATAGCTACAGAAATCCTCAGAAGCCAAAAGTGGTCCAGCTTAGTCCCCAGAGCACTCACCACAGCCAGGAGTGACTGAGGGTCTGTGCCAGCTGCAGCACCCGGGCAGGCAGCAGAGCTGGGCTGGAAGGAGGAAGGAGCCCACACATTCCCACGAGAAGAAAAGGTGACCAAAAGGGTTGCCATGCTCACTTGGGTGACACCAATCCCTGCCAGTCTTGCACCTTTCCCACCCACATCCTCAGCTTGCTCCCAAAAGTACTTCTGCCAAAACACTCCTAAGTACATACACTCTGCACCTCTTTCTGTCACAAATCTGGGCTTTAAAAATGAAACAAATTCAATCCTTCTTCAAGAATTAAAACCCTTCCAGGGGCTTCTCTCATTTTTGTTTGACTTTATACTACTAAGCACACTTCTGAGTTGTCTACAACATAAGGGAAAATTAATGCTAGACTGCCAAGTTCTCATGTCTTTAACAAAAAATGTGTATTGCTTAAAGCAACAGAGAGCTGGGGGCAAGGGTAGGAGCAAAGACTGACAGACCTACTCTGAAAAATCCTTTGCCTCCTTTTGCTTATCTGCCAGAGCTGAACTGTTGGGGCTTTGTGTTTCCTATTGTATTTGATGACTTCCCTAACACGGAAAGCACTCAAAGGAATGCAACTCAGGGCTGTTTCAGGTGTTATTTATGCCACCAGCTATTTAAAGGAAATCAGAGGAGCGTGAGGCCCTGAACTCAGGTCTTGCAAGGTAAGAAATTTTCAGTTCTCTCTTAAATAACAGTAACCTCAAAGGACTTAGAACTCTTATTGTTCAAGTCAGTGGGAGTTACAACACTGAATTTTTTGCAAACACACAAAGGTCCTAGGAAGTACTTAATTAACATCTCACCAGGAAATCTGAAAATTTCCTCTCTCATGAATTTTAGCAGAAGTTTCTTGAATGATTCTCAGATTTCATGTCTGCATATCCAGTCTTTGGCAAGACTAGATCTCCACTGCCATTGCTTTTCTTTTTTGGCCAGACATTTGTCTTTGTAAGCCTGGGAGAACTGCATTTAGGAGTAAATATTGTGAGACTAGCAAATTCTCAGAAGAGAAAGCTTCATTGAATAATTAGAAACAGCATTTTGTACTGCAGCTTTGTTTTCATAAATTAAGGATTAGGGTTTGGAAACCTGAATCAGAAGTGTTTGAACTTGGATTTTCCCACCTCTCTTTCAGTCCCAGGCAATATTCTTGCCTTGATTTGTGTTTTCTTTGGGTAAAACACTGGCCCCACTGAACTCAGTGGAAACACTACCATTTATTTCAGCAAGGCCAGCACTTCATTTCCAGTCTCTTGGAAGCTTCTGTGGGGTACGTGCAAGCTTGCCTCAAACAACAATTATCTATACTTCTCTCTGTAAATCATTGTGACTTCCCAGCAGTATTGAAACTGCAAATGTTTCTGCTTTGTGTCTCTCCTTAAGCTGTATTAATTAATTACCAACTGATAGAGGGTTGCAGGAAACTCATGAACTTCTGATGCAATAGAAGATATGCCTTTAAACAACACTAAACAAACCATTGAGTCCTTCCAACAGTCATGACAATTGAAAACAGTCTTTTTTTCCAGACCACATGAAAAATTGAGAAGATTCCTTCCCAGCCATGGTCAACTATTGTCTCTCACAGCAGCAAAGATTTTTGAAGAGGACACCTGGGTCAGAGGCTCCAAGGTCACAGAGCACAAGAAGCCGCACCAGAGACTTTGGGAGGGAGGCTGCACACACACAAACCCATGGAACCAGCCTCCACTTCCAGGCAACTAAAAACCTGTTTTGCTGATCAAACCCAGAAAATAGAACCGTTTGAGACTGAAATGGATTAAAGTTGTGAACATGCCTGGTTCAGCCCAGCTAACTAGGCACAAAGTCGATACTGTTACAATCTACCACAAACGTGACTCACAGTGGAAAATAATTGCTCTATCCAAGTGTCCAAAGCATCAGGATAGCTGTGTCACATCTCACTTATTTAGGCAGCAGGGACAAAAAAAGACCTACAATCACCGTTGTTGAGTTCTGGTATCTACTGTGCCATCATCCAGAAACACTTTTATCAGAAGTCACCCCAAAACCAGGGTAAGCACTGAGCTTCCAATTTCATTTGTCTCAGCCTCAACCACAGTGACCATCTATTCTCACTTCCAAATTATAATCTTTTTGTAGCAAGTGACTTCTCCCCACTGAAAAGGGGAATACACAGCCCCCTATTTTTACAAGCAATTACCTTATTCAGTGGCATTTCCATAGGGCTCAGTGCAATTAAATTTACAGTTCAGGGTGATCTCTGAACTGTCAGGTTCAGTAATAGTTCCTGCTTCTTGACTAGGTACACAAGATGCAAGAGGATGTTAAAACTTCTCAAAACTTCTCCCCTCCAAGCTAGAGTTTACTGAATCCAAGGAGACAATAGTAGGTGTAGAAAACACAATTTGTAACTCCATGCAGAGACGTTGAGTCTTGGGTAAAATGATCCTATTCTATGGCAAGACTGGTGGGAATTTTGCCTCAAAGATTTACTCACCTGAATGTTCTATTGAGCAAACAGACTGGCAAGGAAGTGATGGTGAGAGAACAAATTTCTTTTACATGATGAAGCTCACAATATGTACTTAGATCATTCATTCCCTACTCAAGAAAATTTGGATACCTTCACAGGAAAAAACGCTTCTCCCCCTTCAGGCTCACTGCTATCTAGTGCTCACTTGCTTCAGGGGTTCAAGTTTGCATGCCCTCCTTGAATTTTCCAAAGGAGCCAGGTACTAACCTCCTCCTAGAAGCAACAGGCAAGTTAATCAAAGGGATTAACTACTTTAATCCCTTTGAAGTCAACATAAATCAGAAATGGAGCTGAGTCAACCGAAAGAGTGCAATAATCATTTTGCAACATTTCTTGCCATAAAGTCCTCCAAAAAATTATTTTCCTTACCTAATACTTAACATTCTCTATAATTATTCCTTCTTCTAAATAATTTTTTAAATATTTGAGGGAATTTGTCCCTCTCAAACATGGAACAACGCGACCAATCTTGCAAATCTTAAAGCAACAGGTTCTCCACATAGCTATTTGGGGTTGCTTTTGAACAGCAGTCAACAGCAGGAGTCAAAAGCAGCATAAGGAAATTGTGCTGCCACTGCAAGAAACACCTGAAATAGCCCATCAAGTTGCAGGTCCTGTTTTCTGGCAGAGGAACAATATTCTCTATGTGAAGAAAGTTCCTGGTCTTTCTACCAAAAGCAAGACCAGTGAATTGGACACTATCAAGTTCAGAACCATCAATGACAAAAAATGTTAAATCCAGGTTACAATTTAGGCATAACAACTTGCAGAGATAGATGGGATTCAAGCAGAATCACAGGTGCAAGAAATTTCCCTGGATATTTTATTTCTACTCCAAAGAAGTAGCTTTCATAAAGCATCCATTTCTCCTGTACCACAGGCACTTCTACCACCCAGGCAAAGGCTGCAAAACATAACCAGATCTCTCTTCCTCCATCCACACATTTTCTCTGCGTTTCTAGTTCTTAAGTCTACAATATATTGTGAAGACAAAAGGTGAGATGCTCACAAGCTCAAATTCTGAAATACAGTATTTGAAATACTCTAGGAGAAATATAATTTTAGTGTTCATATACTCCAAAGCCCTCATTTCCAAATATCATTTAAATTCCAAGCACCAGTAGTGGCTGTGGAAGAAGTTCTTTAGTATTGGAAAGCAGTTATTTTTTCTGAAAAGTCATGGAAAATGACACATCCATATGATACATACGTGTGTGATGTGAATACATGCTTTTTCACAGGTTGGAAGCAGCACACACTGAAGTGTCACAGAATACAATATTCCCTAGCACTGACTGTGAATATCGTATAACAGCTTTCCAAAATCTGTCTGGACAAAACTCTGGAGAATTAACTGCACAAAATAATCCTGCTTTGGCACATGTGTTCAAATGAGCCTTCATAGTCCCTTTCCATCTGTAATTTCTGTGATTTTGCAACTGTTTAGGGATTCTAGATTCATAAATTCCTTGGCCAAATGGGCAACAGGCTGCAACAATTTCCCACCCTTAAACTGCAGACCACAGAGCCCTCTGGGAAAAGTACAGGGAAACTAGTGTACCTGAGAACTAACCCTGTAAGAGGATAAGGTGCACAGTCCAGTCTTCAGACAGCTCCTGTATCCCGCCAGTGATACCAGCACAGGAACGTGGGTGTGACAGCAAGGTTTGGGTTCAGCCTGTCAGTCAGTGCTTCAACACAAATGTTTTGACTTTCCAAGAACAAAAGCATTTTTTAAAGAAGGGAAGTTGAGTTTATATTACAGAAACACCGACACAGTTATTGTGCTGCACTGATGCATTAACTGACCATTATTAATGAAATACTTATCTAACATAACTGAAGGATTTGGTTTATGACAACTTTTATGCCAATAAAAGCTGTGCTTTCAGAGGTGCAAAGGAAACTAAAACATTCAACAGAAGTCATTACAGAATTATGATCATGCTTAAGGTTAACTCTTTGCTGTGTAGACTTCTGCTCATCTGACAAAAGGGGCATTAGAACTGCAAATTCAGCACCTTTATGAAGGTTTATGAAGGTTTTCCCCAGCCCTAATGCCCAAGGAGGGGTAGTTTGACATTGCTTACAGGTTACAGGGGATTGTTACATTCCCTGTGTGTCCCATTCTCTCTCCAAAACTATCTCCTCACAACAGGTCCCAGATTAACATATGCTGTATCCTGGGGACAAAGAGCACTTCTGTGGGGTCCACAGTTGCAGCAGGCTCTCCCCAAATCCCCTCCCTGGGGCTCTGTACCTAACTCCACTCACATTAATATTACTTTATGAGCAGAAACTTCACCCCAAGTACTTCGCTCAGTCTCCTCAGGGCTTAGTTACTTTAGGGTCCAGAGCATATGTCATCAATTACAGTGGAGCAAGCGAGCACATACCACAACAACTTTCAAGTAACTTCTCTTCACAGCTGCTTGCATGATGGCTTCTGGAGCCAGGTTATACAAAGCCTGTACCAGGTTTCAGAGAGCCTTTGAACTAGGAAGCAGAAGAACTATCAGTTTCATTAATCACCAGCAGTAAGTTTGGCTCATTTTGACTTGAATACATTTCACACATTCCCTCTTTGTTCCAGCTACATAATAAAGAAATGTAAGACTATAGAGTCTGATAGAGCAAATCAGTCCAAAACACAGTAGATACCCACAGAATAGTACAGAAAAAGGGAAAACATGCATTGAAATATCCTCTAACACTCACAGAAAAATGTGCAGCAAGGACTCTCCAGTCTGAGGCATTTCCTTGGCATTTGGTTTTTCCTTCATGAATTATGCGAATCTCCTTTTTAAACCAGATAAGTTTTTTCATAGTCACTTAATCTTTCAGTAGGGAAGGCCACAGTTTAACATCACATTATGGGAATAACTCACACTATTTGCTTTGAACTTCTCACTTCAGTTATATAAGGTCCTGTTAGTATCAGCTACTCAATTTAAGTCACAGCACAGAAACTGATCTATTCAGGCATACTGAAGTTATAGAAAAGTGACTTCTGTTCCTTAGTTAAGAAGAAAACCAAAACAAAACCATACATACAAATTGGGTGCCTACACAAAATCAAACAGGCAGGAGGCACTTGTGATATGGAAAAAAATTAAATTATATCACACAGTACAGTACATGTCCTTGGCACATGGGTATAGGCAGTAAAACACTAGAGTGTAAAGGGTGCAGACAAGTTATTTCCTTTCCCTACTACATTTTGACGCCATAAAATAAAATTAAAGGTACTTTGCCATTGCTATAAATACCAAGGAGAGAAACAAACAATAAGATTAATATAAGAATCATCTTAGAACTAATGTATCACTTAAACGCAGCTGTAATATTCTGTATGCCAAACATTAAGAGGGAACAGAATTTGAATCAAACTTAAATCCATCAAGATGACAAAAAAAAACTGTCTCAAGAGAACCCACATTTTGTTGCTTAGAATGGTGACATAAAGGTGTCCTACACATTTATCCATCAAATCTTAGCATTTTTACTGGAACTTAAATAAGAAAGCCTGAGACAGTGAAAAAAATTAGAATACAACCAGAGAAACATGTAAATGCAGGACCTCTTAGCTAGCCCACCATGCAATGCAGCCCACCTCATAAATTTTAGCTTAATAATACTTTTGTATATGATGATATGGGTTATTGGTCATGGGGTATTAACACAATGATGCCTGCAAATGGGAATTTTACGATCTCTTAAAATGCACTTGTCACTTCACTTGGTCCAATTCATTGTTCCTTGCTGTTATGGATAATTATGGGTGCTGACTTATATTAGGCAAAATTACAATTGATGTGAGCAGGGATTTTGATCCAAATTCTGCTGTTCTATTTCATATAAATTGGTGCTAGAATTATTTGAAATGAAAAAGTAGCCCAAAAAGAAAACAAACCCAAAACCTAAAACCTCTTACCATTCCTGGTCCCAAAGACTTCACACCAGCAGCAATGTTTTCAGTCACTGTCAGTGAGTTTTGGGTTCAGCCCTGCACCCACTCACAGACACAAATAAAAGAACCAATCTTTTATTCAAAGATTCATTCTCCTGAAATCTGAGGCCACTGCTTACGTACGATATCTACTGGTATGAAGTCATTACACAAAGTGTAAAGTCATTGCCGTGAACTTGCAGTAGTCTGCACCAGCTTGAGTTTGAGCCTAGGTGTTCTAATACTTCATGTTCAGTGTGGAAAACTCTGCTTGAGCTTAATTTCTGCTTGAGCCTGTTCAGTGTGGAAAACTCTGCTTGGCTTTGGAGCTGAGAGCACATGTCCCCCACCATCCCACCCCCTTTGTAACCCAAGCACCCTTTGTTGGAGGTAACACATGCACTGCATGTGGCTCAAGCTGCTGGCCAGCAGGCGGATGAATGTATTTACTTACACTCCCTCAAAAGTTATCTTCTAGAATCTGTTTTTTATGTGGCTTGGTAGTCTTCCAAGTGCAAAGGATTAAATCATCAGGAAGTGCTATCTTCCCATTTTCAATTCCCTTTTAAAATGTGGTTTTTTGCGATGCCATCGGATATCAGTAGTGATGCTTGGCAACATTACATATTGCTGTTTAATTGCCTTAAAAACTATTTCCCTGGTAGCATCATTAATAATACTAAGCCTAAATTGGATTAAGCACTACACTGCTATAAAGTTAATTCACTGTGATACTAATGAAATGTCATGTGAGTCTTCCTGTAAATCCAGCTAAACAGTCACTGCCAAGGGTCATTAAATCAATGGCACATTCAGCTATTCTGCTTAGAAAGTATTGTTTTAATTGCTAGCAGGTGATTTTCATTAATGCAAGCATCTTCCATTTTACTGACTTTTTAGGTCTGATGGCAATAGAGCCTTTTGTAGTTCAATAATGACAATACTTTTCTATTTCTAGGAAAGGAACAAAGCTCACTTGAGAAAGTGGTTGAACAGGAATGACAAAATTTCAATCAGAATATTCCACTACATATTTATATAACACCCAAGTAAAAGACCTGCTCTGCTGCTCAAGCAGGTCAGCAGGTTTTGGCATGAACATCATCTGAAGCAAGGTGAAATGTTACAGATCTGCAGCTCCCACAGGAGAGTTCCCATTGGACAGCCAAGTTTGAAAACTCTAAGCATCAGCTTACTCAGGTAGAAAACAGCAATAACACTTCCCTGCCTTTGTGAAATATTTCTAATTCACTGGGGGAAGGAGTGCAACTGACACTGGAAGTGCTGGACTCAAACACTGCTAAAAATGTTCGCTAAGTGGTTAAAAGCATGCCATGATCTTGACCTGCATATCACATTGTTTTGAGTTTATTTATTCATATTCTGAGAGGGGACTGTCTTGAAATTTAGTTTTGTCCACGATACCCATTGGGTTTTTGCTGCTTTCTTATTTTTCCAAAATTATAAGCATGTGAAAAACAGCCTTTCCAGAGTATCCTTTGGCTCTGAGGTTTGTTCATAACAACAATTCAGAATCTGAAGATATTAGCTCCAATCTTAAACAGAGCAGAAAACTGCTTACTTAAACAGAGAGAAAAGGTAAACAGGAATGTGTTAGTGAGCATTTTGTGCACTGTAGCCTATGTGCACAACCCTGTAGGCAAAAAAAAAGACATTCTGTGAATTTAGAAGCATGTTTGCAAACACTCTGTGTACGTGCCTGATGGAAGCAGCATACTGCCCTTGGGCAGCTAGCATGAAAAAGTTTACCAACTGCATCCAAGGGAAAAGGATGTGAAAGAACATGGTCTGAAGATGCTAGCAGAGGATGTGAAGATGTTCTGCTGATATTGCTGACAAGCTAAGCTACATGACCAAGATATGTTTAAGAAATGCTCTTTGTTTTATGCACAGTGCTTTGTTAGCCAAAACTTTCCCGCGTCGCTTGAACTCTGGATAACCATATAAACATACCCTGAACCTAACAATAAATGAGCATTGATCATGCTTCTATGAAGATTCGATCTTTGACTCTGGAGGCTCCTCTCTCCTTTTTCCCCCTACCCCTACTCTCTCTTTCATGAGGAATGCCCAGAGAAACTCAAGACACACACACCTACACACCAGCTGTTACACTTTTCAGATATATAAGAGATTATTCAAGCCAATTTACTATGCACAAGATAAGTGGGGAAAGATAGGTTTAAACACAAAGGTGAAGTGGTTTCACCCATCTCTGAGACTTCTGGACATTACACAACTCCCACGACTAAAGCTAATTGTCAGCAGCTTCTAATTACCTTAATAGCAGGCACAGGATGATGCAATTAAAGGGCTTCTTGACAGAGTAACCTTGCATCTATCCTGAGAAGATTGTGCACACCTGTAAATCAGTATTGGTTGGTCCAGAAGCTGGTGAGACTCTGGTAGCCTTCAGTTCCAGCAGCCTCTTTTGAATGTCCAGGAATGGAACATTTCCCAGAATCTCAGCATTGTTTACTCCTGTGCTAGTTACCACTTCTGGACCTGCTCTCTCTTCTCTGCACAGTAGTCTAGGCAAGGCAAGACAGCATTTGGAACATAACCATACTCTGCAGCATCTGCATGAGGTTTAATAGAGCCCCTCTCTCCTACCAGCCAAAGTTTGGTGTGGTACAAGGAAAATCCTTGCCCATTTACTGCCTACAAAAATCTGAGTTCTGATCTGTGTTCAGCCACATACACCTTGAGATCAAAGGGAGACAATAAATAATGGAGTGTAGAATTTAAGAATGTACTCATCACTGTCCCAGCATATGTGGCAGTTGAGAGGGCCATGACACACAGAGTATCGTCACACAATTTCAGAAAACTACAACCCATACACAGTAACACCTTACCACTTCAGAAGGCTTCAGGTGTCTCAACACTTACTTATTTTGATCCATGTATTCTATATTTTTGGTTCTACATTAGATAAAAAGGATCTAATTCAGTCTGAGTATCTTATGAGGATTGGTGGAAGAAAGCAGAATTTCACCCCATTTCAGTGGTATTACAAAATCCACATCTCTAACAGGGAGGCCAACAGGGCAGAAGTCTTACTACCACTAAATTTCAGCTGTAAATGCTCCTTCTTAACAGCTCTTCTGTATAATCATTTTCATCCAAATCAAGGCAAGAATAGAGTCTCATTTCAAAGAAACTGAATTCAGGGTCATTTTCAGTAAGGACATCACTTTAAATCTTTCTAATCTGACACATAAAACCATTGCTAAAAATCTCCCTTTTGTCTCCAAGATACTCTTCAGCAATACTTACTGTACCTGGCAGCATTCTTTCTCTTCTCTATGACCCTGTCTGCCCAAAGTACAGGTACTGCAAACAAGCTGTAAATCAGAAAGATTTACCAGTCAGCTCTCATTGTACCTCTTTGGTTTGTAGCCAGATTTCCCAGTAGCAGGTCAGAGCCATTGGGCAATTCTTAGGAGCAGATAAAACATCCTTGAACAACCTGTGGAGGATTTACCATTAAGAACCAATATTTTCACCAGTGAAAATCTAACTCTTCTATTAAGCAACAGGACACAGACATTGCTTCCTATCCTCACATCCACTTGTCAACTTTCAGGGGTATTTTAATTTTACACATAATACTTGATTTTTAATATTTTTAGGGATTCCCCTACAAAGATGCAGATTAGCCCAAAACACCATAGTCTGAAATCCTCTCATACCATTTTTTTTCTTTTATAATAATAAAAGTCCTGTTAAACATCTGCCCTCTGATTTTATAAATCAACTGACAGAGGTCACAGGTTTCCTACAGCTGAAGTCCAGTTTGTGTCAAGTACAGCAAAAGTATCTCAGGGACTGCTGTGGCTGTTTTTACAATTACTGCAAGCTCTCTGCTGGCCTGTGGATGTTTCGCTTGTCTCCTGAGCAGTCAGCATAGCCTCTTGTTATAAAGAGGGCAAACTGAATAACAAGGAAGTCAAGGACACTATAAAGGAGACTGAAAACAAGTTGCTTGGCACTGATTTTGACACCAATACTCCTGGAAGCAGAGGGTTGCTGTAGTGCAAATGTAACATCTTTGCCTTAGCTTTCACTTTATCAAGCTGTTAGGTTTAGCACATGCTTATAAAATACTATGCACAAGCTGATTCTCTTTATTGATTTGTATACACATATATATATGCTTGCTCACACTAGGAAAGTTAATTCATAAGATTCTAAGCACTCAACAGTGCTTAGAATCTAGAAGTCTAGATTATCACAGTGCTGTAATCTAGAAGTCCAGATGAGCTGAGTTTCCTTCTGATAAAACCTATACAATAGCAGTGATACTCCTATTATCTCATTCTTTTCACAATGTACATTTAGACCAGACCTAAAAAGCAGTTAGAGCACTCAGAATAAACACAACTATTTGTGTCCTGTGCTGCCTCTTCTTCATTTCCTTGGAGTAGTTATTCTTTTATCATGAATGGCTTATCAAATATCAACTCCATGTCTCTCCAGAAAATTAAAGGCTGTATATCATATAATAAACTACTCCACTGTCATCATAAACTACAAGGAGCCAGTTGTTCAGGATGTCATCCAGCCTCTGACCAGAGGCAAGATGAAAGCTGAACTCTGACCTGAAGGAGTGATTGAGAATATACTGTTTGTCACTGTCTAAAGAAAACGTGAAACGCCTCCACTGGCATCCAGACTTTCTAAATTTAGTTCCATGTTGAAGTCCTGAGATTAGTGAACCCTTTCAAAGAGGAGATAATAGTGCTTTGTGTTTTATCCAAGGACAAAGCTTAATCATGTTCCTCCCTAGGGGACCTTGCAGCACATTTCTAAAATAATAAAATTCTGGCTGTATAAATTTGAACAGGAGACAGTCATTTAGAATTTTTGTTCATATGAATGGGATCAGCAACCTACGTGTGTCAGTTCAGGAATTCAGCCTGCTAAAACACTCCATCACAACATCTGGCAGTTTACCTTCAGATAATTATGGTGCTCTCTGTATGTGTTTTCAAACACTGACCTTCCATACATTTCACACATTTCTTATGACGCAGGAGGAGCTGAAGTAATGAAAAAAACGTTTGAGTCAGAACGGAAAGCTTGGTGCTGCTGCAAATGACTGGCAATACCTGTCAGCCCATGCTGGGCTTTGACATAATTCCCAAATGCCCTACCAAGAAAATGAACATGCAGAACCTCCTCTAAAACAGCAATTCTTGGCAGTTTCTCTTCCCTGACCTTCTTAATTTTCTCTCCCCAGCATATGCTAGGAATGAGGCAGTGTGGTGCTCTCCATCCCAAATTTCATTATCTTTTCAGAGGGGAGCCTGCAATCATTCTACAGCAAAGCTTGTCCTCTTAGCACTTGCCTCTGATGTGTTTCTTGTACTTCCATCTCTGAAATGACTGGTGTTAACTTTTAGCTTGGGATCCACTGCTGTAAAATACAGAGATCAAGTCAGAGATGGAATCTTAATGTAGTTGTTGCTTTTCCTCCCACACAGACAAGGTCTAAGTCAATGGTGAGACAGCAAGACATAAGGATTCAGGAACATGATAATTATTCATCTCCCCCATCCCAGCTTGGATATGGGGTTTCAGCCCTCATCACTGAATGTAAAGGGAAGCCTGAACTGTCTTCAAAAATCCTGGACACACAGCTTTAGAGGCCATCTTCTCTGTGAGACAGTCTATGTGAAGCTTCCCAAAGAGAAATTTCATTTACTTTTTTTCTTCCTAATTAAGCCCAGTGTTTTCAGCTCAACCAAGAAACTAGGAAACATGTATATAAAAAAAATCTAAACTAGGTAAATTTTAAGGCATTAAGCCCATTATAAGTGAGTATTAATGCTTTCTTCCCCTTCTCTCTCGCTGCCTGCTTATTTGACTGCATACTGCTGACAGTGCAATGTCAGCATGGGCAGCACTGACTCACAGCAATGTCATGGTAAGAAATCCTACAAAATACAAAACTTTCTGCACATTTATGCCACGAGGACCAACACTGTGTGGCTCTGTGACACTGCAGGGGTCAGTCAATATTCATGAACTTGAAGGACTAGAGTCTTCAAATATCTAATGTTATGAACCAAACAAATGGCCCAAGGTCAGAGACAAAGTCACTTCATTGTGAAACAAAGGTTAAAGAGTACTGACTAAATTCTTTGAGCTGACTACCCAACCATGCTTCATTTCACACCCTTCTCAGGAGTCATTATATATTTCTTCAAGTGCAGCATAAAATTTGCTGCATTCAGTGCCTAGTTTTTATTCTCAGACCCTATTTATCAAGTCTGTAAACCAAGTTTAATTAGCACTCTTCTATCCCACAAAATAAACCAAAGAAAAAGGAAAGGCTATCTTCTTCCCCATAAGACATTAAGTACTTATATACATTACTAATTTAAAACAAATTATTTATTTTTTTTCATCTGAGCAATAAAAGATTATCTTGCCAGATTTGTGTTTGGAACTCCAAAATTAGTTTGGTGAACTCTTTAAAGATATTTCTGATAGAAAAAGCCATTGCACAGTGATATGACACTGTGTGTAAAAAACTACTTCATTGCCCAGCAATTCCCAGCTGCTTCACCATTAAGGTTTTAAACGCCATTTCTCTCTGTTTGACAAGCTCAGCAAAATCCACAAGCAACAAAACTGCGTCAGTTCAAAGTGACTTACACTGTGAAATGTTTCTAGTTTTCTATATATCTGCAGAATTACAGTTTTCTTTCTCTCCTTGCAGTTTTAATTACAACACTAAACTGTTTTATAAAAAAAATAATTACAACAAATAAACAAAAATTTAGATTATGTGCTTCACAGCTTATTGTAATGCAATTGCACCTAGATGACAGGAGCTGATATTCCCTCTGGCAATAGTTTAACCATAATAGGGAAAGAATGAGTGTATATTTACTTTACTGACTTGGAGGCTGCTGACTAAATCAGAGCCTCAGTATTGACCAGGCACTATTTGCTAACTCCAGGCTTCAGCAATGAGACCACAACCCCACATATCACAGAGCTGACTGCTCTAAAAAGCAACAGAGTCTAAGTGACTGGGATCCTAAACCTCACAGATCACAGCACACACCTCCAGTGGAAGCCCAAAAGACCAATACCATCCCATCTCTCTGTTTTCACCCTGATGTCCTCTTCCTCATACCAGCACCATCCTATTATTTCGTGACACAGCTTGGATCCAGTGCAAATTCCATATCCACCACTCTTCACTTCCCCATGTAGCTCAAAAGAGCAGGAGATGTTGCATAAAGCCACAAAGGAAAAGAAAAAATATTAAGATAGTCAGGGTTTGGAATCCAAGTTGCTGCTTCCCATCAATAAAGTAACACCACTACCAGTCAATTTTAGTTTCCTCCTTTTTGACCCCTCTGTAGGGTGAGTAACAGTGTTCCTACAGGCAAGAAATAAAATGGGACCAAAAAAAAATCCTCCAAGGAAAGAAGTGATCCTCATGCAAGCACATATTCACAAATACATCTCTGAAGAAAGCACATACTTATGCATCAAAAAGCAGGATGCACCTTCCAGTAAGGTACTTATCTTCCTCTTACATGCCCATGTCAGAGGAAAACACTGTTCTGGAACCACAGCCAAACACTACAGATGCTCTAGAGCTGCAGTGACAGTGACTGAAAGACCATGCAGTAGCACCCAAATTAAATCCATTATATTTTCAAGCAGCCCCTAAAACTTATACAGTAGTCAAAAAGGTAATATTGCTCTGAAACCAGTCTTTACCATGCCAGACAGGTAGCAAGAGGGAGGAGTTTTGAGCAAGAGACCTCAAACAGCTCAATCTCCTGAAATCCCTTAAAATGCACAATTAAAATATTTCTTTCACCTTCAAATTCCCATTCCCTTTAAAAAGTTAACCAACCCAAACAAATGGAGACCAAGGCTATACTGGCATCATAGACTCAGTTGGAAAATAAGTACTTTTAATTAAGAGGAAATTGCTTTCAGCCAATATGAAGAGGGAATGACAAAAGGAGAGAAGGAGAAAGAAGAGGAATGAGGAAAGATGCCCTAATAGCTCTCCTGTTTTGGGAACATATCATCACAAAAGGGTTTCCTGCTCTTCAAGATAGAGTTCTTTTGATTCATTTAATTAGTAATAAATCATGAATATGACCACAATACTTTTACTCCTGTATGCCCCTACCATAATTATAAACCCACCAGGTTTACTGACCTTAGCAAGAAGGATATTGAAAGGATGGGACAAATGCCTTCATATTTTATTGCTTTCACTCTAGTGAATTACAGCAAGGTACTATTTATAAAAACTTCACAGCAGAAACCAAGAAAATCTGTTGATGCCTCAGTTTATCTTTATACCCTTGAAATAATTTCTATTTAGGGTGTTGCTACAAATTCCAACAATTGTAGTGTTTGTCCTAGGCATCATATCACATCACTTACAGGTCTGCTATTAAGCTCCTGACACTTCTGTGCTAACCTCCAACAGTGCTGCTAACCCTACAAATCTCTAATGTTTAGCTGTACTATTCACAACTTTTAAAGAAAGGATTGACTTTGGGGAAATAGGACAGCAAACAAAAGCCTGATTTTACCTGTAGAGAAAATAAGAAAGTCCAATAAAAAAGCATCGGGGCTCCCCATTAGCTGTCCAAGATGCAAGGTACCAAACTGCATCCACTTATCTTGTAACTCATCCATTTCTGTGGGCTACTGCCCTTTGTAAAAGCTCATGGCTGGTCTGCAAAGTGTATTTGAGCCCTGAGGGTGTGAGCCACTCCTGACCTTTTCACAGCTGACATGAGAGAGCAGAGTTGTCTCTCCTCTCTTAGTCATACATAAACTCTCCTACAGAAGCATACACATATATTATACCTCTGTTCTCAGCATGAAAACATTCCTTAAAAATTGTTTTCTTACTCTAGTAAGTAAGCATTCCGTATTTTGCTAGCAAAGCCTTGATCATCAAAATTGTATAGAGACAGCTCTCCTGTGGTAGTGGATAAGGCCTGCCATACTTCTGTATCCTTTACTACAGCTTTTTATGCTGTAAACCGGACTTAGACCATCCCTGGATCTTATGTCAACAGAAACAGAGACTATCCATAAATGCTCTGTCCTAGCCTTCAGTCTATTGACAATAGCTCTTACAGAGCTAGAAAACCACTCCAAGTAACCCAAAACACACTTCCAGAGGGCTTCACTGCCAAGTCTGGAAAACAGAAAAATACCACTCAACAGTATTAAAACAGAAACTGTTGAAATTTCTTTTGCTTCTGGTTTGAGTCATACCAGACTGTAACCTAGAGTAGCAGTTCACAGTAAGAGGGTCATTCATTGATATTCAAAAGCCACCAAGGAAGACCCCTTTTTTTCTGGCCTTTATAAACATACAACAGGAATGGAAAGAGAAATCAATGCTGGGAACCTGCTTAACAGCAGGGGAGAAATAGACTTATTCTACTATTTCCTTTATCTTTATTCCAGAGGTATCACAGCTGCTCCAACACTGCTTTTGAAATTCCCCCTTCTTGGTGTTCCCCTGATATCCTGTGGCTTATAGAAAGAAGGTGCCATTAAAGGGTGGGGTAGGGTGGGGGAAGAACCATCCTTATTAAATGCAAAGTCGCAGTTAGAGATAATAAGGCAGCAAACAGCAGTAATTAGAACTAATAGCAAGCACCTTGCTTCTACCCTTGCTCTTTCTTTAGCCACGACCAGCTCCTGTGGGGAGAATTGAGGACAAGCAGCTGAGGGGCTGGGATTGAGGATTTAACAGTAAGGCCAGTAAAGTAAATGCTGTAAGTCTTATGGTTCTCTTCCCTCACATTTGTAGAAAGCAACCAAACAATCTATTTTTGATAAATCAGACACAGATGTGAGAAGAACCCTAGCAGCCATAAACCCAATGCTTGCTTTTGCAGAGATTCCAGGGACACCTCACAGCCCCCTAAGATCTAAATTTTGTTTCAGATGGTTCCTTAATGCCAGGTCCTCAGCACGCATAAATCATTCCAAACTCCAGTGAATTCCTTGTAAAACCACCACCAACAGAGAAACCAGCCTCTTTTACCTCTCCTTGCAATCCTAAGTGTTTGTTTCCTTTTCATCCAGCAGTTGTGCTGCTGAATGCTAATGAGATGAGAGGTGATTCATTCCCAATCAACCATCACCAGAATAATTAGCATGAGCATCTAACCTTCACTCCCCCTGCTTTTTCAGGTACTACACATCCTCTGCTATCCACAGATACTGGGATACTGTGTGGAGTATTTCAGCTGTATCCCAGCTGTAATTATTTTCTCAAGTATTCACGGCATTTTGAAGAATCACAACCACCCCTTAGTGTTCTGATGGAAATGAAGTTGTTATTTTTCTATGTAATTATTTCATCATATTTATTACTTAAACCATCTCTAAGAACAAAAGCTACACAGCAAAAGCAAAGCTTCATTTCACCAGGTGCTCTCCTGACAGTTTGAGGAAAGCTATTTAGGGGAAAAAAAAAGACAGAAAAAAACCCCTTTTCTTTTAACATCACTGCTCTGACAACCACAAAGGCTGCCTGACATTCTTGATAGCTCTATTTATGATGTTACATTATCCTGCAACTGTGAGGAATGCTGTTTCCACTAACCAGGCTTAGGTCTAAATAGAGCTGTGAGACAAACTCTCTCCAGCCGTGCAACCTCCTGGAGAGTGAACAAAAACAGCATCAGAAACTACTGAAAACTTGCAAAGACGGAAAGAGTTAGTGTCCCCCTTGGTCCCCCACCTGGGCCCAGTGTGTCTCAGGGAGCCTCAGACTGAAAAGTTTTCCTGGTGGGGAAACAGCAAATCTATCACCCAGCTGTGAACAGATGCAACATACACCACATGAAGAAAGCCATTTCAGCAGCTTGGATGCTTTCTTTTTTATTACTTCAAGTAGAGAAGACATCCTTGGACATCCATGATGGATTGTGGCCTCTTGGAACTTTAAGACAGAAAAAGTAAGGCAGTAGATTCCAGAACAAGAGAATCAGAGCCTGTAAAACCCCAGGTGGCCAGCTATCTGCAGTTACCAGATTTGCTCTCTCTTTTGGGCTTTTTTTCCCCCTCACACCCCTATCAAATCACAAAATCATGCACAGAAACTTTAGAAGGAGGTTCAGATTTTCTCAGTGCCCACATTCACACATGTTTCTTAGCTTCTCAAAAAATACAGATAAGGCTGGATGGAGTTCCATCCTACAAACACTACAATAATATTTGGTGTTTATTAAGGACTTGTCACAAATAAAATATTTACAAACAACATCACAACCATTTTACAAATGGAACAAATGAGCTAAGGGATTTGTCATAGCAGGGGGAGCTGGAACCAGATATTTCATGTTCCTGCTTGATCATGTTGCCAAATTAATCCCAGCAGAGATAACTTTTTGTTAGTCTCCAGGGTATAAGAAGTTCTGTTAGGAAAGAGGCTGGATAAATAGAACAAGTGAAAAGGACTATGATTTTAAATTCTCTAACTTTAAGAACTGTGAACTGGTATTTTTGGCCACGTTCTTTAACTGGTTTAAATCAATTTGCTGGGGTTTTTAGCCCAACTTCTTAATAGAAAATATACAGAATAGAACTGGTGTGGTTGTGCTCTCTCTTCCCTCAAATATTCTTTGAATTTGCTAATTAATTTAAACCAAATAGAAAAGGTGTAGAAGTTTCAAAGGTAACTATATTCCCATAGACCTTAAGACTGGTCCCAGACAGGGCAGAGCTGGAACCAGATTAGTCCTATCACTCAAAGACCCTAAAATATGGCAGCGGACAGAACTTACAGAAGAAAAAGGATAAAAACATTTTAACATCTATTTTTGATGTTCATTGGTAATTTATTGTCAATTTGCCATTGTCATTGTATGCACGAGTTTACATTTCAGAGCACTGGACAATATGAGCACTGAGAGCCTCTCTAAAAGCACAGCAGGTTCTCAGTTCAGAGCTATGTTTCCAAGCACATTGAAATCCATGTAGACGTGTAGCAGTAAAAATAACAGCTTTTAACAGCTATTAACTGGGTTTCTGGATTATTATTACTAAATAACTAGTTCATCAAATTAATTAATTTATCAGATCAGAAAATTCCAAATAAATGAACTTTTAAAATGTTTACTGTTTGGCAGTTTCAAGACAACTTACTGCCAAATTTTCACAACTTTTATTCCACTACATTCAGAACTTCAGTGACTAAACCTCCAGTGTATTATAAACACTTGGACTTAAATTGACCAAGAATTTCCAAAATTATCCCAGACACCCAACCTTGTCCTGGGCTGTGTCACAACAAGTGTGACCAGCAGGGCAAGACAGGGGATTCTCCCTCTCTGGTCCTCCCTTGTGAGACCCCACCTGCAGTGCTGCATCCCAACAGATGAAGCCCTACTGATCTGTTGGAGATGATCCAGAGGAGGCCATGAAGATTAATCAGAGAGCTGGGCCACCTCTGCAGTGGAGGAAGGCTGAGAGAGATGGCATTGCTCAGCCTGGAAAGGAGAAGGCCCCAGGGAGGCCTTAGAGCAGCTTCCAGTGCCCCAAGGGTTCTACAAGAGAGGAGAAGACTTCTGACACGGGCATGTAGTCACAGGACCAGAGAGAATAGACCCATATTGACAGAAAACATGTTTATATTAGATATAAGGAAGAAATCCTTCCCTGTGAGGGTGCTGAGGCCCTGGCAGAGGCTGCCCAGAGAAGCTGTGGCTGCCCCATCCCTGGAAGTGTCCAAGGCCAGGCAGGATGGGGCTTTGAGCAACCTGGGACAGTGGAAGATGACAGTGAACATGAAAAGGGTGTTGGAACAAATGATCTATAAGGTCCGTTCCCACCCAAACCATTTTACAATTCTGTCATTTCTGTGGAAATCTTGTGAAGCAGTAAATTTTTCAGTTTCAAAAGCCAAAAACAGTCTAATACCATCATCTAAGGCTGAGGTTGTGTGCTCTGGTATATTTTGCAGTGCTGATACAGGTAAGCTATTTGCTATTTAGACAGTTGAGATATCTCAGCAGTTCTGATAACAAGGTGAAAGGTGGAATACATTTGCAGTGGTATGTTCACAAACTGAGAGTAAAAACATGGTTTGTAGAAAGCATATTTGGCTGGCTCTTTCTTCTGGAGTGAAGTCACAGACACACTCTTCCTCTGGTCACTACTATTCTAGAGGAAGTGCCAAGAAAATGAGTTGTTCAGTGACACCTCAGCTATGCCAGCCAAATAGCTTGAAAATTCACTTCAGGAATTGATCCTCTATTGACAAGGGAATGAACTGTATTACCTAATGGGGTAGATTCTGCTCGCTCTTACTTTAGATTAACATCAGTGTTGCTGAGATAAAAATGTGACCCCAAGGGCCATTTCCAGCTCTCCTTCTCATGATCCATTTTCTTGCAACAGAGCCATAAGGTTATGAATACAGTGACATATCTGAAAGAGGAGCTCCTAGAGACAATGAGGAAAGTTTTTATTCAAACACACAGGTCTTCACTAAAAAGAGACAAGGAGAAATTACTGTCAAGCTATTTGCTTTAAAATGTGCTCTATTGTCTCTCTGAAATAAAGACTCCACTTTTCCACACTTGCATGTGCAATTTAGCCATTATCATATTGTACTTGTTGGAATGTCAATTTAAGAATCTAAAATTCTTATTTTTCAATTTTATTTTTTTAATCACGGAGAAACAAAATTTCTATCTCTTGTTCAGTTTCTCTTTCCCTTTTATTTCCAATTTTTCAATTTCACCATAACTCCAGTTTTTTGTCTCAGTCCCTGGAAATTCCCTGTTCCTGAAGATTATCTTGTCCTGCCATCTAGCGAGCCCTGTGCAGGATAACACACTCCTCACTGAGCCTAGAGACAGCTGAAGAGCTAAAACACAGGGTAGGGGCTTGAAAATATTTTTCTCCTATATACATTTGTTCTTTCACAAAACCTACAGATAAAAGTTGTAGATTAATGTACCTTTTTCCCTGAAGAGCAAAATCTGTTCTTGTAATTGACTGTTTGATTTTGAAGAGGTTTAACAGGTTCCATCTCACGATAGCAGTAATTTGTGTGTTACCCACCGATATTATAGGAGATGTTTTGTTACAGGCATGAGTGTCCCCTTTCAATAGAAATGTTCCTGGGATGGGGACTTGGAGAGAAAGATTCTGTTGTGCCAATGAAACAAAACTGCCAGAATAATGTTTTTGTAGGTACCAGGCTGCATCAATATTAACAAGAAAAACTTTTGCTGTTGGAGGATAAAAAATATTTCCTGCAACCAGCTGAACTTCCCTTTGGTCAATAAAACAGATTTCACTCTCATTTGGACTGGGTGTCCACTGGTTTTACTGTGTTAGGTGACTGTGCTATACACACAACCCACCAATAAGTATTTATTAATATGCTTACTGTAGATCCAAAGCCCATTGCAGTCAATGAAAAGACTTTCAATGGCTTCAAACTGGACTTAGTCCAAGTCCTTATTCACTAAAGAATTCTTAATTGAAAATTAAAAGATGCAAGTAAAAAAAAAAACAAATAAATCAGGCCTTAAAAGGGGAGAGCATTTTTCAATCAAAGCACTACTCAGATATGTGTCAGGATTAGATTGGAATCAAAACCCTATGAATGAGATCATCACTCACATGAAGCAGGGTCAGCACACTGCTTAAAACAAATACAAACAGGGTGAAACACCCCATTAGTCCTACTACTGTAGAAACCTCCTTTAAACAACACATACCTAAGAAAACACCACAGGGAAAAAAAAAAGAAAAAAATACCCACACCAAAATCATCACTCCAATCTTTCATTATTACCATTTGTTTGGATGACAGTACTCATCCAAACAATACTCTCAAATCAAAAGATGTGGTCATTTCAGAGTTGCATTGCCAAGTTAGCATGATACCTTTGGGGTCTGCCATAAAAAAATTGTTCACTTTGAAGAATTTTCTGCCTTGAAAAAGATTTTATAAGCAAAATATGATTTTCACTTGCTACAAATGGCATAAAGGTTTTTATCTACATGGATATATATCCTAAGTTATACATATCCTATATTTCCTGAGTCCTAAGAGACATGATGTAAAAATGTATACTTGAAATGCACTTCTAAGCTACTCCCATAAATGTAATATCCTTAAAGTGATTGCCACAGTTCAGTGCAGTGCAAAAACATAAAGCAGAAGTAAACATCCATTTACATGGCAGAAAAGTGTCTTACATTACACCTATTGCAAGCCATTCAGAAAAACAAGTTTAATCTCAAATCACCTTCCATGTAATCGTGCTCTTTGTAATAATGCAACATACAACCAGGAGTAAAAATTATTCTGTGGAAATGTCATTTACAGCCAGTAGTAAATGGGGCCCTTTTCTTTCTCCAGTTTGAGGTAATGAATTTCAACATCATGTTCTTTCATAATGACATCCGAGACAGGCCCCACTGAAAATTTTCCTGCATCGAGGAGTTCTGGTTCATTCAAAGCACAGATGATGTTCTAAAATACCAGAGCTTCCTATGATCATATTCTAAATTTACTTGTCTACCTGTCTCTCCACTAGTAAGTGCTGAATTTATTGCTTAGTTTACAATTTGACAAAAAGGTTGGAATCCAAATGATGTTCATTTCTTAAAATTACACCAAACCCAGCTGGAATGAGGAGAGAGAGGTTTAGCATTCTGGAGAGAAAAAGACTGCAAAAGGAATCTTAGCCTGCTATTAGATATCAGCTACTCCAGCCCAGGGAGGGTATAATCCTCCCGTGCAGGTCATAAATCTCAAGAAAATCAAGTCTCATCAGCTCAACTGTTGACATGAACTGCTTTGCCTGCACTCTTGCTTGTTTTGTTAACAACTCTTTCACACTTTGGACATGCCAGCTAATTCCATGGCAACACTTGGGTGCAGCTGCCTGAACCACAGGCACTGGGGCAGGCTCAGCACCTGGGATGTGTGGGCAAACCCCAGCCAAGATCTGAATCAAGCACTAACTACTGCCATTACTACTGCTACTACTGCTTCAGGAGCAATTACTTGTAGTAGATTGCACATCTATCCACAGAGAATCTCTGAGCCCCATCAGCCAACAGCTGTGCCTTAAGACACTACATTTGACTCTGGGGAGTAGATGGAGCACAGTGGGAACAGATGCAGGCAGGATCTTTCCAGAAACAAATTTCTGCTTGCTCCAAGTGGAAAGTATTAAACACAGAACTTTGCAGAAAAACTAAACCAAGACTTTCCTGAACTTCCAAAAGACAAAGATTTTTCCTTAAAGTTTATTAACTGCTACAGAGGTTGGACATGGGTGTCAAAGAGACCACCTCAAACACAGACAGTGCTTTGTCTATCAAGATTAATCTTAAATGTGGTATTGCATCATTTAATTAATAACTTCAGTATTTAGGTATTTATTATTGTACTGGGGATTTGCTTTGTTTCCATGCATTTGCTGCAGAGTCTCAGATCTAGTCAGAGATAAGTATATTTTCAAGGTGTATAATTTCTAGGATTTAGCCATTTATTTCTTCAAAGGAAATCCCAGCTTTACTGAATTCACTGAGGAAACATCCTCATACTTCAAACTATCAAATAAACAAAAAAAAGAAGTGTCTTGATAGGAAAAGTAAATCTAGCTGAAAAAGATTTTGTATATAGGCAAATTTCCAAGCATATTTTACACATAGGAAATCAATAAATGTAAAAAAATCTATTTTGGAAAAGAATTCCCTCATCAGGTAGAAATAAATATGTATTCATTTTACCACTCTGCCTTCATATTCTTGCAGAGGGCAAGAGACAAACATTTGTCTCCTGTCACCTCCGAAGTTTAACATCATATAATGTCAGGACCATGCCAAGGTGAAATTTGGCATAAATAGTGCAACATATCAATCATTTCCTCAACATCACATTACATTTTCTCTGTTTTTTTCTCTAGTTCTCTGTATTAATATCAAGAAGTCTAAATATATAGAGGCTATGCTTAAGAGCACTGTCACAAATTACATAAGTTATGTTGCAAACAAAATTTTATTCATTTTTATCAATAAAATCTTTCCATTTACGTGTGTGTGTATATATATACATACACACTTATATATACTCTTTCAAATAAGCTAGAAAATATTCAGTAATTCTGTAGCTGGGACCAGAATAGCATGATTACATAGGCTTAAAAATTCTGTTGCAACTTCGGAGTTTGTTTTCTACAATGTCAACATTATCAACAACAGCAAAAGACCTTCTGAAACTCCCTGGTCCACACTCACCTCTTCATACCTGTCTGCTGACAAGTGGCACAAAGCATATTAAACTTAGCCAGGGATTCTTGGCAGGTTAAGTCCAATGAGAAGCATCCCAGATCAATTTCAGGACAACATGACAGAAATCAAGGCATGTACAGAGGTATCAGAAATTACTGTGCCTGGCATACCTGGTGAATAAAGAAAAATCAGTGCAAATCACAATATTTCTAGGAGGAAGAAACAGGAAGAACAAAACCATCTGAATTTTAACCAAGCACAAATGCTGGGTTCTGTTTCTTCCTACACACAGAACATGAGACTGGCCAGAGCCGATTACCAGAGGGCAAAGAAGAAATCTTCTTCCTCACAAGCCCTTCAGCAGGAGGGCACAGCTCCAGCCCTGGTATCCTTCTAGAAGAGCTGCCAGAAATCCCGCTCTGACCCAGCTGCATTTGCACTCAGTGCAGCTGTGGTCTTCAGATGAGCACCAGACTTGTGCTGAACAACATTTTAGCCTGGAGATTCCAGTGTGGTTTCACAATCTGCCCCAAAGATGAGGGGACACTTCTAAAAGATGTTTGGATGTTTTGCTACCAGATTGTTCAGATAAAAGAGCTCCTTTTTGCAGTGGTGGAGCTGCTGTGGGTATTAAAATTTTCTGGAAATGCTGGTGTTATAATTTCAACTTGCTGGTACCAGGAACTTCTGCCTTGTAGAGATCAAGGCACTGCTGACTGGTGATACCGTGTCTTTAAAGACAACCCACTTCACTGAGTTCAGAATCAAGCCTTCACTGTCCAGGCAGTTCCAGTTCTACACTTCAGATACGGGATACTCTGTACCTTGCTTCTGGCAAATTTTGGAAGCTTTTTTTTTTTTTTTTGCCAAAAAGTTAAAAAACCTCAAAACAAAACAAAATCAACACTGAAAAAAGCACACAACATTAATAAAACCTGTATGTTTCAATCCAGTAAGTGGCTGAAAAACCCTGCATCACCTGACAAAGGCACAAGACAGAGTATGGAATTCATTCTCAAAGCAGAAAGAGCTGCTGACACAGCACATGAAGTCATAGCTGCCTGAAGAGATCCTGGCCAGACTCCCACTGAGAAGCTGAGAGAGCTCCAGTTTCATTCTAATTGCTCATAGCAGGAATGCAGTCAGGGTGGCTCAAGAAAGGTAAATGGAGTTACCTGCATATCAGACCAACATAGAGATCACACTCAACACTTGCTCTCCGGTCCTCACCCACTACTGTGAAATACTCCACAATATTGTGCTCTCAGGCTGTCTCCTGACTACACTGCCTCCCAGGCAGGCAATTTGGCAGTACAAAGGTGTGAACTTTACCTAGGAACGGGAATTTAAATACGACACAGCCATACGGTAAGTCCAGTAAAGTATCATGATGGACCTGAGCCTGTAGCTCCACTAGGATTACATTAGGTCACTGTGTTTGCAGGTTTCAATGCACAATCAAAGCAGGGAAAGGAGTGCAGTGAATTGTAAAATAATTTTTTACAGGTCAACATATTAATACCTCAAATCAGGGGCTTCCATGCAGTGACAGATTTCACCCAACCAGCTGCACATATCAGGAAACATAAACATTGAGCACTTATCCTTATAGCTCCTGTGCCATTACTCTGCATTCCTGAAAATGCAGTCTAAGTCCTGAGCAGCCGGTACAGATTCCTAACTTCACTGCCTGGAAGCTGGACAGCAGCGCAAGGGAGGTGATTCTTCCCTTTTTCTCTGCCCTCATGAGACCTTGCCCTGCTGCCTTCAGTTCTGGGGTCCTCAGCACCGGAAATACATGGACAGAGGAAGCCACAAATATGATCAGAGGGCTGGAGCACCTCTCCTGTGAGAACAGGCTGAGAGTGTTGGGGCTGTTCAGCCTGCAGAAAAGAAGGCTCTGGGGAGACCTCCTTGTAGATTTCAGGGGGCTTATAAGAAAGATGAGGGAACAATTTTTAGCAGAGTCTGTTGCAACAGAACAAAGGGTAATGGTTTTAAAATAAAAGAGGAGGATTCAGTCTAAGTACAAAGTTTTTTACAACAAGGATGGAACTTTGGAACACACAGAGAGGTGCCAGATGCCCCATTCTGGAAACATTCAAGGCCAGGCTGAATGAAGCTCTGGGCCATCTGACCTGGCTGAAGATGTCCCTGCTCATTGCAGGATCATAGGACAAAATAGCCTTTAAAGAACCCTTCCAATCCAAACCATTCTATGATTCTAGTTTATGATTCTATTAGGCTTTTCATGTCTCATGTGTTCTTGATTATTCTCTAACATATAATCTACAAAACCAGTCTGAATGCTGGCAAGCAGGCACAAAAATGCTCCTTAGACCTTGGAGAAGGTCTAAGTGGGCAGAAGGGAACAGCAGGAGTGTTCATACAATGTTCACTTACTCAGAACATGCCATAACAGATGGCTGTCAAGATGTTTCTTGACAAACAAAACAAACATCTTCATCAGACTGGCCTTACATGCGATTTCCACATAGGATTTCACATTTCTTTCATTTTTTCTCAAAAGTAAAGCTTAACAAGAGGACAAAACCCCTTTGACTTCACAACAAAGTAAACTCCATCAGAGCTTGAAGTGGGGAACCAGACTAGTGTACACTACAATTGAACAAAATAGCTGAGTCTTCCACTAAAATGCAAACTACAATGTCTCTGCTGGCCCATAAAGCACTGAGATGAACCATGTCCATGTTCAAATGTGTTTTCAAAAATGTGAGCTTGCAACTACTACTTCAGGAAGATCCTCCTAAAGCCACAGTCATGAGCTCTGAGTCAGCAGTTTGATCAGCAACTTGCAAGAACAAGCAGAGAGAGAACCCTGCACAGCCATGACACTCATACAGGGAAATTGATGGGGTTTAGGCTGAACCAAACAGCTGGCATCTTCTCCACTAGACAGTTTGGCTTCAGGGAAAACAATCAAAATCAGAGTCCCAAAGGAAAACAGAACTGCGCAAGTTCTGCTTCACTGTGTTATTTTAGAAGCCATTCAGAAAACATTATAATTTTAATAGTTCTGTTGAGGAAAGAAGATAAGAAATCTTCAAGCTATAAAATATGGTATTTCTCACACTTGTTGCAGTGCAACACCTGCTCAAATGGGACACTATTGGTAAAGTTTTTTTTAATTACTGGGACATCAGGCCCTCTTGAGCTCATCAGTTGCAAGCCACTACGTACACTGAACATTCTCCACTGGTTGTATCTTTAGCTTTGCTTTGTTTGGAATTCTTATGTTACCACATTATCTATAGCCTTAGACAGCTTCTTGGCCCAGGCTCTGAGACTTTTGGAGGGTCAGGGCAGAGCAGTAGAGCTCTCCATGATTTCATGACAGACCACAATAAACACTGCATGGCTCCCTGCTGGTTCTGTTTACACACTCTTTTAAAAATGCATAACAGCTCCCGTCTGCTCTGCTGCCTGCGCTGCCAAAGGTGTGGCTGGCGACATCCCACAGAGGCCAGGAATCCCAGCTGGGACCTCTGAAGCGCTCTTTCTCATGCTGGCAGAGACTGTCACAACTGGAATTGCAGCAGCACAGTATAGGATTACAAAATACGTGTTTTGTGGTTGATTATTCTAATATAATTCCAAATTAAAAACAGGGTGAAAAGCCTGGATCCATTGAGATTGCTAAAGGTTTTTGTCAGGCTCTAAGAAGGGCCAGGTTTTCACAGACAGCATTACTTTAAATCACTAATGCAAAAAGATATTTATTCTGTAGGGAATCAATACCATGGAAGATTTAAGACAGCAATAGATTTGAAAATGCAGTATAGCAGTGTCTCATGTCCTTCCTGGTCTGAAAACATGTTGCTGATTGGTTATTGGCATAGCCGTACCCTTTAGGCTAGGACTGGACTCCTCACAGAATGGCTTTTGGCACACAACGCAGAATGGCTAATGGCAGCAGAAATGGCCCCTCACCCCTAATGAAAACAACAAAATGCCAGAACACTGTGACAGAAAAATATCCCTGCAGCATGGATGAGAAAGTGTAGCAAATGTCATTCAGAGTCATTCAGATGAGCAACAGGAATGACAAATAAGTCACACCTGAGAATGCTCAGGAGCTGTGCTGCTATAGTAGCTCTGCTGAGAGGAGCTTGGAGGGAACCAGCTGCTCCCTGCTCCTCTGCTGATGGATAGGCAGTTCTACTGACAGCCATTCCCAAAAGGATCGTGGGTGTCCATTGTCCCCATCCTACACACTCAGCAGGGCTTTCCACTAAGGCCACTTCTGGCAGAGGGTTGTGCTGATCTGGACAATTGTCCAGCAGGGAGCAGAGTGAGGAGGATCAATCAGCATGGAAAAAGGAAGAATCAGGGCAAACATTAATAAAAATTAGCTGCTGAAAGAGAAAGCTGCAGCCAGAGAAAACTAGAGCAAAGGCACACATTGCTGAAAAAGCACAAAGAGGCTTGACTCTGCCAGAAAAGGCTCTGTGTGGGAACAGCCTGGAACACCACACTGTGCCAGGGGCAAGGGAACCACCATGGAGCAAGATATTTCAGTTGTAACACTAAACAACCTTCCAATTGCCATGAAAGGTTTATTTGATAGTTCATACATACAGACTGCAGCTCAGTTAATATCACACAGGTTTGCAGTTCTAGCAGTGCCACAGCTATTAGAGGCAGAGCTAATCCAAAGATGAAAAAAAATCATTCCTGTGACAGGTTTTGATTCTTTACATTTTTGTGAAGTTCACTTGTAACCAGAAAAAGGAAAAGCCCATTTAAACATGAAAACTTGGCTGTTTGATTCAGAAAACATGAAGATGTAGCATGCATGTCTTACTGCAAGAATGAAATCAGAAAGACAACAAAATTCAATGACACCTGGGCTGATAGTATTTTTTATGGAAGATCAGACCTTAAGAACCTGCAGACAGTGACTTGAGGCGGGAGGAAGTCAATGCAACCAGGATGCTGTTACAGGAATGAAAGCACATCTAGAGATCGCCGAAGTGATGGGGGCCCATTCTGCTGCATCAATGTACTAACAAATGCAAACCCCAGGGAAAGCGTTCCAGCTCAGGTTGGCTGGAGCAGTGCAGGGGGGGAAAGAAAAATTAAACCCCAGAGTAATGGCAAGAAAATGAGATTTGCTTGAGGTTGTAGGACGAAGCAAAAGCAAAATTTCTATTCTCTTCCACACACATGCTTGCAGGAAGCTGGTTGAATATACCTAGAATCAACTCCTGGTAAAAAACAAAAATATTTTTAAAAATTACACTTTTTCACCTTGGAGCCTTGAAAGGGATACAAAACCAGGCAACATGTTAAGTATTCTCAGATATTGTTATATTACCTCTTTGCCCTTTGAAACAACATACTAAAATATTTCACAATTTTTAATGTCATGCAGGGTGCTCAAATTCTAACAGCTTTCTCTGAGAGGCCATATTAATGACTGAAAAGCATGGAAGATTTACTACTTATTGCCTTTCTTTATGTTCTAAGAATTAATTGGGTGGGCGTGTCTTGCCCATTTTAAAATGCTCCTTTTCTGATTTATGATATTTGCCTCCCTTGTTTCAGGAGATCTTTTGAATACGGGATCTCAATGACTTTGTGTGTTCAAAGCTTAAATTCTAATTAAACTTTTGTAAAGGTAGATGTTAACTTTTACACTAGCTATAAACTGGAACATGAGAAAAAGTACATTTTAAAAAAAGAGATTAAACTATAGGGAAGAGCACCTCAAGCATTTCTGAAGGATGTGCCCATTCCCACACTTTGCTTCTCTTCATTTGACACCTTTCTTCATGTAGTAAGAGCAACTGCTGATTCCAGTCAGTTCTCCTTTGTGCAGTTTCATAGAAAAAGGCTACCTAGCACCAGATGTCTCTTCCATTTTATCTGGGTTTTTATTCTTTTTTTCTACATACTTGGAGAAGATTTCTGTTCCTTCCTTTTTGCCAGAATTCAAAGCAGAGCCATTCCTGGGTGGTTAAGTGGAACTCTGACCTCAGAGGAAGAACCACCAAAAGACTACAACCCGGTCAAGCAGTGGAGCTATCAGAAATCTTCTGTAAACTTGAAAGATGCTTACAGGCTACACACAGCTCCTGTTTAGAAACAAACAAACAAAAAACCAAACAGCATTTTCTTCAAAACAGAATAAAGGGTAAAAAACACAGGGAGGGGTTTTCTTAGCCACTGGGTCTCCTGAAGCAATACTGTCATCTACATGTCAGGTAACTTCACTGATGAAAATTAATCACTCTTTAGCTTTGATGCTTGTTTGTTTTGTTGTGGGGTTATTTGTTTGGTTTGGGGTGGGGTTTTTTTCATTAGCAGAAATGATGTCAAGTGGCCTCCAACCACTTCCCATATGTCAATTTCATTTTCACATCAGTTTCTGAACCTCATTGAGGATTATTTTCTGCTCTTGTTCTGACACATTTGCTTTGTTTAAAGTACCCAGATTGAGTTCATTGCTTACTGCACCATTTAGAAACTCCTCCTGAGCTTCTAAATGATGGCTGACAGACAACACTGACTTGCTTTTGCACTCCTCTCATCCAGTGGCTTCATATCTAGGACCTGTGAGTCTTGCCAGTTTATCCCCAAAGCTTGAAAAAGATGGGAAGAAAAGAAATTTATTTATGGAAGAGTTACTTCCATAAATATTTAAAGCTTATTTAAAGCACCATAGTTACACACATCACCTTCAAGCCTCACTCTAAAATCAAAGTATATTTTTCAGCTCCTTTCTTTCCAACAAGATATTCACATCAACATATTACTTTTTATAGGTAAGATCCAACAAAAAAGCAGAAATTGCCTTCAGAAACATTCTTCAGGAACATTCCTTTTCTGGATACTTTCACCAAATGTGTATTTCTTCACATAAGTCTCACAAAGGAATTCCATTAAATATTGTCTACATATGTATGGGAAACTCCCAAAAATGCTGCATGAATGGACCATGGATCCACTGCATGAGTCAGAGATGGAATTTGTCTGAAAGGCCCAATTTTTACTCATACAATTCAGTCTCACAATGCTGCAGAAACCCCAACATACTTTTCCCTGTCTGAATCAAGCTCAGTCTGACTGGTACTTATTAAGCTTCTGTAAAACATAGTGACAAACAACCAGATGAACCAACTGGCCTATGAGTAGTTTCCAGCTTTTCAGCTCACCTGAAGCCACTGCTCATAGCAGGGCACTTACCCAGAGCAAACTGAGGCACTCAGAGAAGCCTTCACTAGACAACCACCCCTGCTGTTGTGTCACCCAACAGCTGAAAGACATGAGAATGGACTAATAAAGAAAAAAAAAATTTAAAACAAAGGTTGGGAAAGCCTTGAAAGGAAATAATAAAACATCCACATTCTTCATTTCTTTGATTGTTATATTTCACTTGAAAGCAAGTCTGTATGGAGTCCACCTCCTCAGCACACAAGCATCAGCAGGCCTGAAGTTAAAAAGAGGAAAATAATTTATTCTACTGCATACTGGGATAGCACTTCCACTTAGGATGATAGTAAGCCATCTGCTCTCTAGATGACTGTGCATCTCCTGTTGTGTTGAAAACTTTAATCAGAAGACTTTATTTTTAAATAATATTTGCATGTATTTTCAGCAATGTTTCCTCTTCTTTTATGCACTTCTTTGGGCCCTACAGAAAGTGCTACCAGCATGATATACCCTTGAGGTTCGTGTTTAGATATAATCAGCCACCTTTTTCATGGCCAAGGGACTGAAGAAGGGCCACTTTGGGAACTGAGATGCATTAGACAGACTTGCAACATCTGCAGTCACCAACTTTCAGGTCAGCCTCCAGCAGATGGTGTTAAGCCAGCAGGGAGCAGAGCCAGAATAACCAGTCCATGCTCCCCTCAGAAATCTCCAGGTACCTCTAATTCCTGCAATACTACACCTGGATTTCCAAGCTCTTTCCTCCCCAGAAGAGTAGGAAAGAAAGAATATATTCTTGTCCAGTAACCCACCCATTTGCAGGGGTAGGAGAGGTGAGAACAGCCCAACTTTCACAGCTGATATTTGGGTGCAGTCAAGCACTCAGTAGGAACCAGCTACAGAATCCTGAAAACCCTCTATCAAATGGGAACAACACAGAGAGAAGCAAGGAAATAGAAGCTTTTAAACATTATATGCTTTCCTCAAGGACCACAGAGATTTGTAATAAGGCAAATCTACCAGTCCTCTTGAACCATGCTGCCCCACAGGCAGGTTACAACTCAAAGTATCAATCTTGACAGTGTGACTAAAACCCACTTGTGTTTAGAGGCTAGTTTGGCAAGGAAAAAAAATGGCAAATTAGTCTTCTAAACCCTGCAAGAAAGGTTTCAGATGTAAACAATATTTTTTCCTGAGGGAGACCTGGAAAAACATTGCTCTTATAGTAGAAAGTTTTTCCATTTCAGCTTCAGAATGGTTCTTGGGTTCATGATTATTCTAAATTCCTTCCAGGGATGGACATTTATGGAGCAGAAGGATTGGATGTAATTAGTGCTGATGTAACACCATGGTTATTAAAGGATGCAGCAGTTGACTGTGCTGCTATTTCTTGACAAGTATAGATTACCTACAGCACACAGCACTTTGTCCCCTATATCACACATGAATTTTAGACCCCTACAAGTTATGTCTGAAGCTGTGGAAAAATCCATCATGACACTCATCCATCAGATACAAATTGTTGCTCATCTCCAGTAAAATAAATTTGCTTTGAAACAAGCATTTTCTTTTTTTGCCTGCATCAGTCTTTGTGCAGAAAAGACAATATGAGAGTAATTGCAAGCCTTGGAAGATCAAACAGAAATCTATTTTACAGTAACTTCCAGAACATATAAGCTTTGATGGAACGAAGAATCAGCCTAGGGCCTGGTGTACTAATGAAGTCAAATTTATTAGCTGAAGTTTGGAATTTTAAAGGCTGCAAGAGAAGTCCCTTACAATGACCCTCCAGAAGACAGATGCACTGAGGGTTTTGAACATCTTACTGGTACTCTGGTGTAAAGGCATTTGTAAGCTGCTTCTTCTGACAGACAGTACAAGTGGGCCACTGTCCACTAGGGGAAAACTGTTTGAATTTACTTCAGTAGAATTAGGAAACCTAGCTTGGTTTTTGGGTGTTTTTCCTTTTCTATTTAAATATCCTCACAGATGACTATGAGTTGCTTCACTATTTACAGGAATATGCATATAAACTGAAGTAATCCATTGACCAAAACTCTCAGTAGCTCTTCAGAAAGTCAGGTCCATAATCAATTTTCATCAGGGGAGAAGGATGACAAAAAAAAAAAAAAAAAAGAAAAAAAAAAAAAAAGAAAAATTCACCACCTGAAAACTTTCCCCACACTAGAAAATACTCTTTAAGAAATAATCTTCCTTCGGCAATTTTCTCAACAAGCATCCAGTTGTTCTTTAAGAAATTACTCTGCTCTGGTGACACAGCAGGCACAATTTTCAGAGGGGTTCCAATCCTCCTTGTTTTTAATGACTCTCTAGCAATATGCATTCCTCCACATCAGCTTGTCCCTGTGGCCACTAAGCCAAAATGTGAATGTTAAGGTCAGTCATATTTACATGTCACCACTTATGCTAATCACAATCACAGTACCTCACTCTTTAAGGGATGTTATCAATCATCTTGAATATGATTAAGCAATAAAATGAGCAAACAGCTCACAAGGTGATCTCCCCTACTCCTCAGTCAATTAATGCTGCCTTGTACTCCATCTGTTTGGAGAAATGCTTCCTGTTGAGTATTCCATGCTTTCCCTCACCGCACAAAGAAGTAAACATGAATAGCACAATTTTATCATTATTCTCCATAGCACAGACATGCACCTCCAGCAAGCTACAGTTCTCTGAGTGTGTGTTTTCCCAGATGTAGTCCAGATGCCTCCTCAATGCATATGGCAGGAAATTCTTAGCAATCTTTTCTGTTTCCCGTATATTATTGGTTTATAATTGCTGCTATCCATCATATTTTTTTTTTTTTTAGCTACTGACTACTGCCCTGCTCTGCAGGTGTGTAGAAGAAACACAGGTCTAGCACATGAGCTACTTTTACATCTGTCTTGGTGGGGAGCAGAATAGCCAGTCTTTAGTGTTAGTTTAAAGGAAGCCTTTTTGGCAAAATCTAAGACAAAACGAGATTAACATAGTATTGCACAGAGACCAGAAGAAAAATCCACAGTACCTAACAGACAATTGGGCTGTTTTCTTGACAAATGAATTTATTTGACAGTTGTTTGGCTGCAGTTGTGCTATCCAAAGCTCATACCCAGTGCCTGACAGGGAATGACTGCACAGCACAAAGCTACTGGACAGATACACATCCCAGCTCCACGAGAGCACACTTGTCTGTGGAACAACACACAAATTTCATTTCTGCTCCCAGCAGCAGGCTGTCTGTGTCAACATGGTGCTATGCCCTCACTAATTAGCCTGGCTCTAGGGCTGACTCAAGGAGTCAGCTGATACTGGAGAATGATATCTGTCCCCAGAGAACAAGGCTGGGTTGTTCTTATGGCTGCAAGGGGCAGGGGGGAAGAAGGACAGAAATACTGTAGAGGTACACCCTGAATGTAGAGTCCTGAAGAGCAAGGCTGGGCAGCACTGGAATTAGGAAACAGAGGCAGAGGTTATTGATAAACCCACCACAGCTTGTGAAAAAGGAGGGTTGTGTGCTGAGTTGGATGCTTCCAGAAGAGTACACTTAATGTTGTCCTAATTTACCTTGGGCCCGTTTGCTTTTAAGTGACTGTTCTGACCCTGTAGTTTCTAACATTGCTTTGTCTTGTAGAACACAGTACAGACACACCATGGAAGTTATGACATGTGATGTGATCAGCCTTGAGCCACTGGTGCCTTCAGGTTATTCTATGACCTGCAAAGTTTCCCATGATTTCTGCTGAGCTTTGCCCCGAATTAGTAAAATCAGTGCATTTATTGTGCTTAGAACCTGAAAAAAGAAAATCTCAGATAACAATTTTACTGTGGTCTTCTCTACAGTATTTCACTAAATAGCCCACCAATCATTAACACTTATCACTATGGATTAAGGGGCAGTTCTTCCGGTTTTAATTGATCCAAAAAGGTGTGGAAGCCACAACAGGTCATTCTAAAATTCTCAGTAACTGACGCTGCTAAGCACAACAGGCCAATGCTCATGAATTATAAAGAGAAATAAATGGATTGATTGCTAATCTTTATGTATTGTGGATGTGTTTTGTTACAATGAGTTTGATCCATGATGAGTTAATACAGGAACATTCTTCCTTTGGGGATCAGAGAGTAAGAATGACTTAAATCCTGCTCCTACTGTGCCTAAAAGACAATAAAGCCAGCCAGTAGTCCCTCACCAGCACATATCTCTTGCCCTTGCTGATTTATACTGTCACAGAGGACCTGCTGCATGACAGCAGTCCAAGAAAGCTCCACCCTCCACTTTTGCCCCAAGATGAGCTCTGTTACATCAGTTAGGGAAAAAAAATCACTATAAGTAAGAAGCATCTTTGTCTATAGATTCACACACTCTTTTAAGGTAGCACTGCCCTAACAAAAAGCAGATTTACTTGACAGCTGCCTCTTTCTGTCCCTAACTACCTCATTTATCATCGCAGCAAAAGCATTTGTGCAGCACCATGGCAAAACAGATTATGTAGCAGATGAAGAATAAAACCTGACCAATCAAAAATAGCACTTAATTTTAACTCAGACTAGTTTCCAGTAGTAGATTCCAGCTAAGACTCCATAAGAAGTGACAGCCTCAGTCTTCCAGCCAAAACATACAATGACAACATAGACAGTTCTTACCAGCATTTCCCACGAGTTAAGACTTTCTAAGAGAAAGAAGTAGACAAGGAGCAGGGAAAAAAACTATGCTGATTCTCACTGTTCATTAGAGTGGTCCCAGTCCCCTCTACTGAAATCTAAGTGATCTCCCTAAGGCTGTACTGAAGAGATCACTTCCAGCTCCATGCTCTGAGGATGCTGCACCTCATGACCTGGGAGGTTTACAGTGTCGTATCTAAGAGAACTGATTTCAGTGCCAGAATAGGAGCTTACATCTCCCAAGCTGTTCCTTAGACTTCCAAAGTTATTTCAGGAAACACAAATATACAAGTATACCACAAGCTCTGGAGGGTCAGCAACCAAATGCCACAGGTGGGCTTTCAACCCAGGCTGCAAAGTGAGATTATGAGAAATATGCTTGCACATCCATCCAAGTTAATATGCACAGAACAGAAACAACACATGGCCTTAAAAACCTCTCTGGACAACCCCAGAAGAAAAGCCAGCTTCTTCAGAGGCCGTTTCAAAGCACTACTAGATTTGCTCTGCCACACTGATGTCACTTAGAAGTTTCCCTCAAGCCTTTCCTTGCTGTCCTTCTCCTTTCCTTAATTGCTCAGCAATGTTCTCCTGGTCATGCCACTGTAATGTTTGCCAGCCTGGCTGTGAATGCCCTTATCTTTTGAGTCTTTTATTTAATCTTTATATCCTCTCAGTCTCTTTTCCTCTTTATAGCTCCTTGGAACATTTATTTATACCCTAAAATGCATTTGGTTCTGTCTGCCTGCCCAATCTCCCATCTATCAGCTCACACATTCTTTAATTCAGCTGCACATTCCTTCATCATTCATCAGTCCATTTACACATTCTTCTATCTGTCCTCACATTCTCCCTCTCTCTTCTTCTCACTTGCTCTTCTGTCACCTCTCTCATTTTTACAGAGCTCTCCTGCCTGTCTCCTGTGGGCCCTGCAGGCCTGGCTCTCCCAGAGTACCAAACAGTGTGTCATTGTATACCATCCTGCACTCAAAACTGCCATCAAACATTTCACAGCTCATCAGACCTGCACACCAAGTATGTTTTATACATTCAGTGGTCCTGATTCTGATTTCATTCACTTTACAGTAAATAAAGTCAATGCTAGTGGGAATATACAGGTGTAAAATTAGTTTAAGTAAGATGAAAAAGAACTCTCATTTTCTACTAACAACATAACTATTAAAGGGCTAAAAAGGAAGTTAGATAAGTCCAAATCCAGCAACTGATATTTTGAGGAGACCATGCAAGACTGGAGAACTGTGGTTTTCTTACCAGAAGGGTGACAAAGAAACTCCCTGAGCTCATGGTATTTAGTCCCAGAGACTGTAATACACTGGAATATGTCTTTCAGAGCACAAAATGCATGAGAAAGAAACACTAAAACAGGTACAAAATCCAGTACAAATACAATTGACTGCACAGAGGTCCCTCTCAAGGTTCACATGCAACACTCCAAGTAATGGAACTAACAGGCAGAAACAGAGCTTGTAACAATCAGGAAAATCCATGGAAACAACAGAAAAACAAAAGCAACATGTACAACTTCAGTTCTCTGGTGTGTTTTGTTTCCTAGGGAAAAGGCTGGCATTGGTGTTCAGGGGCCTGTGTCCTTGAGTGGCCGGCTGCGTGCTGCGGTTCCGCATGGCGCAGGATGCTTCCCACACCCAAGCTGCCATCAGCGCCAACTGAGGCTGTTTTGAGAGAGCCAAACACCTCCTCCAAACTGACGTCTGGAATCTGGGCTTGTGTGTCTTGCTTTTTAGGTAAAAGTCTGGCATTTGTGTTCAGGGGTCTGTGGCCCTGAGTGACCAGCTGACTGCTGAGATCTGACACGGAGCAGTATGCCTCCCAGACCCAAGCTGCCACTACCGGAGCCTCAGGCTGCTTTGAGAGAGCCAAGCACCTCCTGCAAACTGGCATCAGGAACCTGGGCTGCTGAGTTTTCCTTTCCATGGAAAAGCCTGGCATTTGTGTTCAGGGGCCTGTGGCCCTGAGTGGCTGGCTGCCACTGAGGTTCCACACAGACCTTGCTCTGTTAAGAGACAAGCCATGGAAATGTTGGCACATTCTCCCAACACACACAGATCAGAGCTCCTGCGATGCAGCTGACATCCACAAGATACGAGATACCAGTTGAAGATTTAATTGGGTCCTAAGGAATCAGATCTGAAATGGGCCCATCTAATGATCTTCAACAAAGAATAGCCACTGAATTCCTTTATAACAAATAAAATCATTCAGGGATAAGAATATTCACTGGAAAGTTGGAAAGAAAAGAGAGGTTCTGTGTGACACCCTCAGACAGAAGGAGAAGCATCTTTTGAGTGGGATGCTAGAGGTGTGGCTGTAGTGAGAAAAGGACAATCATCAAAAAAAGGGGACTGATGACAAATGAAAATCCAGTGAGGAAGAGAATGCAATGCCAACATCCAGGGATAACAACACACAGGAGAAGAAATGAGAGATGAAAAACCAGAACACAGTCTTACTCTGAGGATGATCAAGGAATAATACAAGGGAAAGGCATTGAGAACACATTAAGTTCTATCTCCCAAGTGTAGAAAATAAAAAACTCAAACTACCAACAAACATAAAGCTGCTCATTAAAAAACATAGAAAATGCTACGTGATCACAGAAAAAAACAGATAGGCCCAGAGCCAGCATTACACAATCACTTATGATCAGGTTAAGAAAAGAGACATGAAAGGACATTACAGATTAAACTCCAAACACTGACCATAACATTATGCAGAAATTCTCCCATTTTACTAATCTCAACAGTTTCACTGAACCGAGCAGACTTTGGTGAGACAAAAGAATGAAATTCAAGTGATTCTTTTGTAAAGAATAGAGAAAGGAAATCCATCAATACCAGAAAGACTGAATGGGGAAAATCAAGATCTGACAGAAAACACTCAAGAAGGCAGCCATTATCACAAAAGAAGAAATAACATGATTTTGCTTTGCCAAATAGCTACCACATCTTGGAGAGCTTGAAATGCAGCTAAGTGGAACCCAGTGGAGGCCACAGAGAGGAAGAGAGGGCAGTGGAGGTTATTTGAACCCAGGAATATGCATCTTAACTGATATAGAATCATGTTCAGCAAACGTTTTAGAGGTAATGGAATGCAGATTTAAAGATTATGGAAGAATTAAGGGGCAAATGAGTTCAAAGAGACCTCATTGACCCTGCCATTCATTCCTAACCTCTGAAATACTTCCAGCATACGATGAAAGTAGCAACATAGGCTTTGCCATAGCCTTGTTTATTAACTAATTATTTGAGGCCACAATCATAATGAGAACTACACAAACAGCATTGAGAACATATTGTCATTCACCAGATTAAGTTACAGTCACAGAAAACTATTTTTGTGGCTTATTTCCCCCCATCCAAACTCCTATAGTACTATGATGATGTGTTAATGGCTTAAAAGTACCTTTAGCAAGTTGGTACAAGGCTCAGCTTTCTCTGATAATCAGCAGCCTGAATGAGCCCATAATTATGCTTTTGATTCAGTTCTGGCTCTTTCCCCTGTCCAGAGCATTCATATGGTTTTGATCTCATTGCATCCTCCAGAGGAGACTACCCACAGTATGCAGAGATGGGGAAGATGGGAAAGAAGGTGTTTAAGATGTAATTTGCATATCCAGGTGGGAGTTTTCTGGGCCAAATGCTTCTTAAGCCTGCACTTGTCTAATGCAGTTCAACATTTGAATAACAGAAATGGATGGGTTTTGAAGTAACTGCAACCACTTGGAAGTAAAAGAAACCCAAACAAATAAATCAAATCAACTCCAAAACTCTATCTATCAATTCATACCTCTGTTCAACATGCATGAGTGTTTAACAAAGCAAATCTGAGACTGGCTAAGGGACAGTAGCAATATGAATATTGAAAATACTGCAATGCATCAGTTACCATTTATTTTTACTGAGGAACACCCATGTTCTGATTATGCTACAGAATAAACAAAAATAGCAGTATTGCAAAGCCAGTGATGGGCATAACCACAGACATGAACAGATTTCTAAAGACAGGTGAAAACAACCAGAGCTGCCCACACCCATCTCTCCAAGGCAGCTCCTCCCTACCACAGTGCCAGTCAGGGCTGCACGAGGGCCCATGGAGTGGGAGTCACTTCTCCCTCAGCATCCCAGCAGCTCAGTTGGCACACACAGCATGAGAGCAACTGAGCCATGGCCTTGGGACCTCTGAGTGAAAAAGCCACAGCACAAAGCAAAAAAGCTTGAACTCAAACAGGGGGCAAACAAACGCACACTGAAACAAATGGAGAAACAATTAATAACCACCTGAGAGACCAAGGGGCACTGCTAGAGGCTTTTGCAGTCCACAAAACAACTGAACTGAGTTAAACTAAGCATAGAAGCAAGGATCTACCTACAGCCACTATGACAGAACTGGGAAGGGATGGGGAGTGAGGAGTTTATTTAAACTCTCTCGTTTACATCCTGATTGACACAGACATTATGAATTTTATTTATTTATACATTATCCTGGCTTATGTTGTAACAGAACCTGTTTGTTGTTAGCTCAAGCCTTTGAGAAGAGATTATGACAGAAGGTTCTGGCATCTTTCTCACAAAACTTTTACCAGCTTGGGGTCTTGTCACTTCTCTTTACAACAGGAAAGATGTCTGCAAGCCTCCTCCATAAAGTCTATGGCATTTCAGGTTTTTGCATATATTCTATAATTGATGTCTTATTTTACATGCTCTTCTCTGTTGTATTTCATGGCAGAGGCTAAAGTGGGGGGGGCACTTTCCTAGAATTATGTTTGAAACCCAGTCTCAGATTTCTTGCTGTACGTGACAGGTGAAATAATGGAGATGAAAGCAGTGTATGGAAATTTTGACTAATGAGGAGAACATGAAGCGTAATAGCCTCTGGAAATACCTTAAAGCAACAAGTCTATCTATTAGCCTGTGCTCTTTCCTGTTTACACACAGTTTTTATACAGGATTCACCACCTAAGCATTTAAATACATCATTTCCACAGCATTTTTGTGGGGCACATCTCACTTTATTTGTCCATACACACCATGGACATGGAAGCATTCTAAAAACAGAGTCTGGGCAGTGTTTCTGAAGAGAATTACAAATTGTTCCATTGGGCCCCACTGGGACACCCTCTCAGGGTAAGCAGGGCATGGCAGCACCTCTTTGCAAGAGACACAGGTACTTGCCTTGAGACACTCAGCAAGCACAAAGCGAAGCTAGAAATAAACCTCCAACACATTTAATTAGAGGCTGGTGTTTAAACTCTCATTTCCCTATTGTCTTCCTGATCAATGGCTGAATCAATCATGGACAAAAAAGAGCTTGAAACCGGCTTCAGGTAATAATTAACAAACTCTCACTCTGCCATCTCTCTGCTTGGCTAAGAAGGCATTTCAGCAACATACATCTATCCAGCTCTCAGGCTCTGTTTATCACAATTTCTTTAATGCTACTCAAATCACCTTGGGAAGAAGGCATATTTAAAAAAATTAAAATAAAATAAAGTATAGGTATTTTCTGAGAGCTGCATTTTTTGTGCACAAAAAAACAATTTGGTCTCCTACAAGTTGTCAATGCAGCCATTTAAAACAAATGTTTGTGTTATTAAAGTCATATATGAGGCTAAACTTCTGGACTGGAATTCTAAATTTTAACCTGAAGTGGTACAGTACTATTTTCTGTATTTCTGACATCTCATTTTCAGTGGTTGTTAACAAACTCAGTGTTTGTTCTTTCTAAAAGAGACCTCTCAAGCGCCAGATCATCTTGGCTAGCCGAAGTTCTCTGCTCCTTTCTACACTCTACATCCAAGAACATCAGTACTAAATTTCACATTTCTACTCACACAGGCCAGTTCTTACATTACTATCAGCATGACAAATAAGCCAAGGAGTAATTTAACAACCCTCTGAAAAGAAGCAAAACTTTAATAAGTTTTTGCTCACACTTCTGGTAGAGACTTAATGGAATAGCTAGAATTTTCTCACCAAGACAGAAGGTCCTTCAGGAGAATCAGTAAAATTATGGACTGTTTGAGAAGGACAAGCAGCTTCTCACTCCATTGCTTCACTCTCTTAACTGACTTGCAGAATTTCTCTCATAGCAACTGTTGTTTTAGGCTACCAAAATGTGCATCTCTGTCACTGGAAGAGAGCACTGCACTGTGCACCCTGGGCTGCCTTGATTAGACATCAAACTTCCACGTCTGCACACTTGTGCTGTAACACTGAATCCCTACCACACCACCCAAGAATACAAAGCCAAAATTATACAAAAATACTAAGCATGCAGACAGTGACAGAGAGCAGTCACAGTGAGTGTAATACAACACCAGTCGGTCTCCATGAGCATTTTTTTCATTTATTCTATTGCAAAGTTTGTATTTTTGTCACAGACTTGGGGATGGCATGCCAGTTGTACTGAATTTCCAGCTGCCACAACCCAAACCAGGGCTGTTGCATGTCAAAGTTTAGAATTAAACATGCAGAATGCAGAGAAGAGTCACAATACCTCCTCTATGATGCTAATGAAAACATGAAAAATGAAATTAAAAAGCCCCCATCTAAAGTAAAAATAGCAGTTACTGCCATAGAGACTGTATGAGGCAAAATGAGAACTACATTTCAGCAAAACTGCACATGCTCTTGTAGCCAGACAAGAAAAACCTTTTCTTTTGCTCAGTGGGATATTAAACTTTATAGCTGTACTTTTATTTTTAGATAGTTCTTTGAATGCATAGCTTCTGACTTCCCTAATTTCTTTTGTATGTAGCAAGTTTGGATTTTTTTTAAATTTTTCTTTTAAGAGCTGCACTGTCATAAATCAGTCCAGTTTTTGGAGGTCTTAAAAATGTAACAGTTATGACTAGTATTCATAAAAGCTTTTATTACCCCTTGGAGGCTTTGTGGAATGCCTTGCTATTCCCATCTCTGGGCACAGTAACCACCATGTCTCTGGGCATGTGCAAGCACACACACACGCGTTGTGTCTCAGAGAGTGACGTCCGAGAACAGTCCAGGAGAGCCTGAGCACTCTCCTGGGTGTGCAGCAAGTGCCGCCAGTGCTGCGGTGCAACACAAAGCAGGACGGGAATCCCGGGCTCATTCCCACAGGGAAGAGCCAGAACGGCTAAAGATGGATTCTGTGTCGCTGTGACCCCTCCTACACCTGCGCACAAAGTCCCTGCTCCTTCCAGAGGAGCGGAGCGGGCGCTAACGAGCATCAGGCAGAGGGAGAGACATCATCACACTTCCCCTCTCTCGCTGGCTGAGGATCTTCCAGCTCCACCAGCCCAAGAAAGGAATATGAGCCCGAGTGCAGGAGCTGTGATCCACGGCCAAGGAGCCAAGCAGGGGGCTGAGGGAATGACCTCTTGGCTTAAGATGTAGATGATAATTGATGGGTCTGTTTGTAGCTGTGAAAGAGGATCCCAACCGCTGCAATACACAGGATTTGCAAGTGGTTCTCAGGAGCCTGGAATCAAGTCCCTGTAGGAATTTCAGGGAATACAGTCAAGCATTGGCTTTCCTCAAATGTCATCTTTTCCACTGGACACATGTAAACACAGGAATGTGTGTGATACCACTGTGAGGTGAGTCTCTCAGCCACACATTCTATTAAATGTTAAGCTTCAGACATAAAACAGCCTCATACCACAAAACCACATCTAGTTCTAATCCTTTTACTGCTACTAAACTAGACATTTCCCTAGTTTTCAATCAAGTTCAGTTGGTTCTAATGAATGCTTTTCAGCTGTGGAAAGTATCTGAAAGAATTAGCTGTTGTTTTGTAGGGATCTCAGACGAAACATTCCACATGTGGTCCTTTGGGACTGCCACACAGCAAAGGCTGGGAAAGCCAAAACACAAAAGGAAAGTCCATGGGGGGCTATGTACACACTCACACAGGATGCAAGGTGTGTTGGCTGTTCCAAAGCTCAGGGAGGGCAAGGATCAGGTCTAGCAAACACAGCTAAAATCAGCTGGAGAAAAACCCAAGTGTTACATACAGCATTTGGACAAACAGCTGAACCCCAGCTACCAATGCACAAATTGAAACCCTACACACACTACCATCAGCTATCCCCTTAAACCCAAAGAGTTGAGGACCTGAGCCTGTATTTGATTCACCACAATTCATGAGACAAGGCAGGACTAGTGCTTTGATTAAGATCTAATAATACCATTAGTAATTTATCATGAATTACCATTACCAAGTACTAATTACCATTAGTAATTTAAGTTACTTCCATGACATCTGAGTACCACAGAAGTCTTGAGATTATTTATTCTTATGAAGTGAGTCAATGGAGTAGAGACGACTTCCTTGGACTTACGTGTATTCCCCCAAAATTAACATTTACCACAGCAAATAATTAACTGCAAATTCTGTTGAGGAGGCATGAGACTCTTCTAATTATATTGAGAATGCTTTTGCAATACAATATTGATTATATTAAGCCTCCTATGATGCAAACAGTGTTAGTACATATAAGACTATCTGTAGAAGAATTACAAAGAATCAGGGGGAAAAAGTATGAGATTAGAGTTCCCAGACTTTGCTCTATTTGCAATTCATGCTGAATGTGTTCACTGTCAAGCTGTCATTTTACATTAGGAGTTAATTTTCCTGCTATTGATCCACTCTCTGCTTATTCTTTTTCTCCTTCTTCAGCTGCTAGGGTTTTGGAAAACAATAACAACCAAAATTATAACAAAGAACTTGAAGTCCCTAACAAATTTTGCACACATTCATTCCATAACCATCTGCCAGCCTGACTTCTACAGCCCCATGCAAATTTCCATTAAAGTTGCCATGCATTTGAATAATGAGTCACTCCAAAGAGAAAAGAGGGAAAGAGGCACAGTGCATTCTCGTTGAAGAGGAGCTAAAATCAAATAAAGTACTTCATAGCACAGGTGTTTATAACATTGTAGTTGCTGTAAAGAACACACCTTGTTTCTGAAAATAAAATCTAACAAGGACAAAAATATGGCCCACAAATTGGGTGTTGCATTTTGGTAAGGAATGAATGAAATACCCCATGTAAGACAGACTGTTACAGAAACAGAAAAGGAAAAAGGATTGTGATAGGTACAGTTCCCCCAGGACACATGAATACACACTATATTCTATGCTCAACAGCAGGATTCGTCAATAGCAATAAACCTGAAAGTGAAAGAGACATATGTAGAGTCTTTCCATCAACCTTGTCTAACACATTATTCTTTCTATTCTTTTTTGATTTATGGTCTTTGCATTTCTCCAAGCTGGTTTTGGCTGAGAGATACAACATGGGAAAAAGCAGAGCAAAGGGTGTGTAAGCCTAAGTGTAAGCTCTTTCTGGCATGCAGTGATGCGACACCCTCTCCTGGAGAAAGAGACACACTTCCTCTGCTCCAGCACTGAAAGAATAGGAAATTAGTGATATTCCTGGAACGTGGAGACAAACTACCACAACACAGTAAGTAAGTAGGAATGCTTCCCCTTGATATGCACAAGATTTTTCTCTGGGCTGACAAATACACTGTTAGATACAGCACCCTTCAGAAAAATCACTCATTCACATTTAATTATTAACATCTATATTAGAATCATAAAGAGAGGAACCTCTAGATGAAATAAGTTGGGACTTTTTACTCAAATTCAGATCCTCCACAAGGGAGGAACCCATTGGTGGACTGACTCCATCCTTCATCCTCCATCCTCCCTTGATGCATCACTTTGAACCAGGCAGAATATCACCATTCAGGGATTACCTCCTAAAGCTAAACATTAAAAGAGCTCAGAAACAAAGGGTCATCTCACTTGGCTAAAAGTCCAAGTTCTACACATTTCTTTCACTCACTTCTTTAAGATGTCATTGTTTCACATCATTATAGATTATGGCAGTTCTCACTAAACCACTCATATTTGCTTGGGATGTCATTTGGAAAATTTATAAAAAAAATACCTATGAAACTTCTCAAAGAAATGCCTCCAAGAGGCAAAATATTAATCAACATGCTACTGTCTGTGGATGAATAAGAAAGCAGTGAATAGAGCAGGGATTTTTGGTGCCAGTGACCAGCTACAGGTGACAGTGTGGTAAGTTCCTGTAGCCTTTAAAAGTTAAAGAACTTTACAGGTACAGGGCTCCCAAATGAGCAGCCTGGATTCCAACATGGCATATTCACACTGGCAGCAATACCTCAGACACCACAGTGGAACAAACACCTGGGGAATTCATTTTCCCCGCTGAGGTGGCTGGCAGCTCTGCTGTGTGCAGAAAGCAGGACAGCTTCTGACCTGGACACTGCTGACTTGTGTCAGTTAGATGCAAAAGAGAATGCAAGGAGAGAGAAAAATCACAGGTCAGTGTGGTCACTGATGTGAATTTTGAACTTCGTTTGACACTGGTCTCATTTGCAGAGCTTCTAACCACAGACTCCTGTGCTATGACAAGTTTGTAATAAATTACAAATTATCAAACTGCAGGTACTTCTCTCAGTTTGCAGTCCAATTTAGAAAAAATCAGTGGAAGAACAGCAGCAGCACATGGCTCAGGCTATGGCTGATCAAAGTGGAATTATTCCTCACAGCTCCAGGAGCATTCAGGCACTGTTTACCTCAAGGCAGGAATGAATAGCAAGGATAAGGCACTGAAGCCCAAAGGAAGTCCTCACAGCCTGAAAAAGTCTGCAGAGAAAATTTCTAAGATGCATTAAGCACAAAGGTTCTCAGTGCCCAAGGCAAACTGGAAAATATTCCTTCCCTCAAGTTACTTAACGTTAAATCATCACCTGCAGGCTCAGGCTGTCATTTCACACTGAGTCACATCCCACAGTCAGGAGTTCTCCTCAAATCATTTACTCTCCACCTCCCCACCCCAACACACACAGTGGTTTCTCATACAAGCATTAGCAGAATATGAATTACTTCTAGGGAGAAGTGAGACTTATATTCATATATAACATACATTAAAGCCCTGATTAAATTCAGCTACAGCCTTCCAGTCACTTCAAACAGTTCTACATTCAATAATAGTTTGCAATTTATAAAGAAAAAGAAAATTCTCAGCATTTCCTAGTGTTGTATGTATACACCGATCTACTGCATTTGTGTTTCAAGTTTTGGCAAAACTCACAAGTAAGCATAATTTAGCACCCCCAAAAAGTTAAATAATCAGCCAGGTTCATAAAAATGTCTTCAAATAGTATCTCATTTCTGCTGTGCATTTTATCCAGAGGAATCTTGAACAGACTTTGAAATATGCAACAAAGCACAGTATAAATTATATAAATTACATTATCATTTCCCTCTCAGATGAACTCTAGCACCTCTTTGACACTGAGCAGCATCACTGCACAGCAGGCTGCAGCTGGAAGCAGAGCAGATTTTATATAGAAACTGCAGGTGGAGTTCAGAGTCAATATAATTAGAGTCAATATAATTTCATCAGAATCCTAAGGATGACATTCTTTAAACTGCTTCTTGTAAAAGTCTGTAAAACTTAAATTATTAAAAAGGTTTTCCTCCAGCCATTCTTATTTTGGATTGACATTTATTCACTCGACTCTCAATTTCAGTGATCAGTAAAATCACAAAGGAATTGTGCTCTGGTAGAGCTTCCCAACAGGTATTGTGTGTTGGAATGAGATCAGGATGTTCAATGAGGGTGCAGGGGAGCCTTTCCAAAGTTTGGTTCACATCTGTGAAGGGGCCATGCTCATTACTAATAACACCCACCAGGGAGATGCCTGTATCATTTCTTAATGCAAATTGCATGCTAACATTTCTAGCAGATTCATCTGAAATTGCTTCTTCTCTTGACATTAAGAAAGCAGAGTGCCATGGCAAAAAAATAATTTGGAACTTACCTTCCTGCTCTCCTTACAGAAACATCTGTCTTCAGGCCAGCTCTGTGGGAGTATAAGCAGAACCTGGAAATGGTGCTTAACCTGCACAACATTTACGGACAAGTGTCTATTGATGGAAAACAACAAAGAAAAAAGTAGGCTCAGGATTTTAGAAGCCTGGTGTCTGTGCATTTTTATCTTACCTCTGATCAACTTCAGTGTCTTCAGAACAGTCTTTAACTGCCCCTAGAGAATCTCTCTCCTCTGCCGGCCATATATTTTCACAAAATCTGTGGAGCTCGGTGATTTCTACTTTCTTGACAAATGTTGTTGAAATCCACCCATGTTATAAATTTACCAAGGGGAGACCTCTCCCCAAACCAGTGCCAGGTGTGATTACAAAAACCCTTTTCTCCTGTGTTGTGCTCCCACAAGACCAGATTCAGTTGAGTACCACATTAAAGAACCAAAGCTTTTGTGCTCTTTTCTCCCACACATCCAACAAATCAGTGATTTACAGAGCTGGCCCACCAGGGTAACAGCAGATATTGGCATTCTGTCAGCCTGAGAAAACTCTTCAATAGAGAAAATGTCTGCTGAGAGTGTTTGGTAAGGATACTTCACTCTCTTCCACTGGCAAAGTCATTTTCAGAAAGAGTCAACAACCAAAATCTTTGCTTATCTCTGTCCAGATGAACAATACAAATCCCAGAAGTTTTGATAGACACTGGACTGATAAGTGCTGTAACACACTTTAAATTTTAGATCAATATTTAACAGGATTGTAATCTCCTCTCACAGGGAAGTGTTCTCATTAAAAATACTCCATTCTATACAGGGAACCTTGCTGGAAAATCACATAAAAAATTTTGAAAATTCACATTTAGGAGGGCCTGAGGAAAGAGAACAGTGCATACAGAGCAAAGTGTTCTATTCAATCCTAATTCTGACTTGATAGATTTGACATCTGAGTGTAAATAAGAAACAGTGAAAAAAGCTTTATGAGAAACCCCTATAAAATATTGTATTTATATTCAGGAACACAAACAAATGCACATGAACTCATAGGCACCCTTTGGATTCTGGAAGAGCCAAACTTTGCAACAAGATTAAATAAGAAGTTAAAAATCATAAGTTTATAAGATTTCTAAACAGAGTGGATCAGAGATGCAATAAGTCCTTCTCAATTCTGTGTCTGGAAAAGAATCCCCCCACACATCTCAATATTTTGGAGTTGCCTGAGTGGTCACTGATTTAAGAGAAAAATACATCAGCTTCTTTAGAAAGAGAGAAAATTGTAAGGGGAGGGAATGGGAACGAAGGAAGTAATGAAAGGTAACAGATTAAGATGATACAGATTTTTCCCTGAGGAGGTTCTTGGCAGGAAGCCAGTAATGAAATCTACATTTGCACACTGCAGTGGGAACTGAGAGAAGCCTCAGCCCTGCCAAACTATGTGGCTTCGTTTGGATGGAGGAAAAGGCTTTAGATAACTTGCTGTACATGGCAGGAAGACTTGGGAGAAATGCACAGCTTCCAAATACCCAAATTCATGAGCTGTTTGCCAGGAGGCTGCCACTATTCATGCCAGAAGTAGTGGACATTGGAGAAGTATCCCCATACAACCAAAGAAAAATAAAGGATGAGAGAGACTTGCAAGTCACCTCTTCATCTCCTCATTACAAAACAAAATAAATGCTCAGGGAGGTGTTTATGCCTCCTGTTCCTAAAGACACTGAAGGTCTGTGACTTCAAACCTCTCCCACAAGTTCATCCCACCATTCTGCCAGGCTTACTCCCACAATTTCTTTCTTAAATGCCCAACTTGAGTATTTTTAACTGTAATTACTTCTAGCCCTAACCACGAGGAAGAAGACAATCAAATCCTTTTTTGTTTTTTTCTTTCATAGTAATGCATATTTGCATTTTGATTAAACCCTTTTCCCCTTCCTGATTTCTCTCTGGAGTCTCCCTCCAGGAGGTTCAACCATAGTTTTGAGCTTTCTCACTGTTCTGGATGTTCAAAAGAGGACATGGCACTTGAGGCAGGTCCTTCACCAGCTCTGAAGGAGAGGGAGGATTGACTCCATGCATTCTCTGGGCCACAACACTTCTTTAGGGCAGCATCCTTTCCTCCCTTGGATCTCCCTCCTGCAGCAGCAGCATCACTTGGCTCTGGTTCTCTCTCACACAACTCTCAGGAACACAGCCCCATCCAGGCTCTGAGAAAGACCCCCCTTCCTCCCTTGTCAATGTTGTTGCTAAATAGTTGTATTTTGTCTTAATTAGTACACCCTGCAGGGCACTTATTCTTTGAGTTATCCTGAGAGTTATTTCTAATAAATATAGGTGAAAGAAACCTTCAAAGGTTGCATCAGGTATTTTAATATCATTTCCTACTGGTGAAATAATATGTTTCAATGTGCTCAAGAGCTCCAAGAGGCCAAAGAATTGTGACTGCTTCTGTGATAAATTGAAAGCTTAAGAGAATGGGGATGAAACATGTTTCATACTCAATCCATATGCATTATTTAAAAGCACACAGGATTGAGAAAACATTACCTGAATTCTGTACTGATTAAGTGATGTCATTAAAAAAGAAATTAAAGCAAATACTGCATTTCCTATTCCATAGCAGTAAGTAAATTGCTTATAGTGTGTTTAGAGTTAGAAGTGTGCACAATGAACCATTTACTAATCTATCATTTTTCCATCCAAAATTAACCACACAGGATTACAGAACAGTCTGGGCTGAAGGATCATCAATTCAACTTCATATTCTCAGTGCCATATTCAGAAATATTCAAAGGGATTTCATAACATATTTCAGTATTGAGCTTGCATGCAGACTGTTCCCTGCACCTGCTGTTACCAGTGGCTAATATGTGACATTCTGTAACTTTCTCATTTCGTTCACATACTTTTTAATACTTATGTTCTCTGATCAGACAGGTTCCAAGCCCAACATATAGCTACCAAAATATCTTCACAACAGCCAGAGGTGGATGAAATCTATACCTTATTTATAGGGAAATAAACATTTGTGCAATAAGTATGACTGTCAAGTATGTCAGTGCTGATTTACTCCCTCTACAGATACATGAGAGCATAAATACAGGAAATTTAAAATTTAAAAAGCATTTGAAGCTGTGGTACACCATCAGCACAGGGCATGAACTCAACCTGCATCCAGAATTTCTGGATGAAGCAGAAGAATGCTTAGGGTGGCATTCCAGTTATTTGAAGGAAATACTTTCTGGGGATTTGCTGGAGGGAGAGGAGATCCTGTCTCGAGGGAAAGCCCTGGCTTGCACATTTTATCAGGCTGTGCTGCTGCTCAGAGGCGCTCACGCACAGACACACATAGGGCTGCGGGGAGAGGAGCGTGTGCCTCAGCCCCGCTCACACGGCCACACCCCACCATTCCTCAGCTGCCACAACCTACACACGAGCCACTTCGGAATGTGCCCTTTAGAGCCATTTCCATACCTCCAAATTAGCGCCCGGGTGACCGTACTTTTCCCGCTGGTCACGTTTTTGGGAAGCCGTGCGGATCCCTGCAGCGCCGTCCGTCCCGGGCCCGCCTCCAGGAGACGCTCCCCAGGAGAGGCAGGGCCGGCCCGGGGTCTCTCAGGTGCAGCTTCACTCCGTCCCGATTTCACAGCACGTTCCCCGCTTTGGGTGCCGCATCCCGGTACTCCGCACCCGAACCGAGCCGCAGGAGCGGGCAGGACATGGTCCCGGTCCCCCACTGCTCCCACCTCCGGCATCCCGGGGCTGCGCGGCTCACCGGGGCGTCCTCGGCATCCTCCTCCTCCTCAGCTCCGCGCGGCCCGGCCGGCGCCTGAGCCCCGTGTGCCCCTCAGGGCCCCGTCCGTGTGCCACTCAGAGCCCCGTGTGCCCCTCCCGGCCCTTCACAGCTCACTCAGAGCCCTGTGTGCCCCTCACAGCTCTGTGTGCCACTCACAGCCCCCTCAGAGCCCTGTGTGCCCCTCACAGCCCTGTGTGCCCCTCACAGCCCACTCAGAGCCCTATGTGCCCCTCACAGCCCACTCAGAGCCCTGTGTGCCCCTCACAGCTCCCTCACAGCCCTGTGTGCCCCACAGCCCCGTGTGTCCCTCACAGCCCCGTGTGCCCCTCACAGCCCCGGGTATGAGAGAACCTTGCAGGTGGAATTGCAGCTCCCTCACAGCCCCGTGTGTCCCTCACAGCCCCCTTACAGCCTGAGAGGTGTGAGAGAACCTTGTAGGTGGAATTGCAGGATTGAGAATCTGGATCACTCTTAGAAAATTTGACTTCTTGCGTCCGATGAAGGAGCTGGAATACAGTAAAGGGATCTATTTCCCTTACAAAAAACGAGGTGTAACATTTGCATTGTCATCTGATGTTGAGAAAGTAACACTGCGACCCCTAATTAAAATTGAAACCATCAACGACAGCCAAGGTCAGCAAACCGCTATTAAAACCGTGTGTGCACCGAGTTAGGGGCAAGGCCACAGGCAGCGTTTTTCAGTGTTGCTCCACAAGCATCAGAGGATGGCAGCAGTGAAAAGAGCACCAGCTCCAGAGCAGGAGCAAACCCGCGGGATCTAACCTACAGCGGGAAAGACGCAGGGCCGGAGCCACAGGCACAGCAGCACCCCAGGGCTCCGGCAGCTCCAGCCAAGGGCCCAAGGAGCACCCCAGGAGCTATCGAGGACACAGAAAGGCTGTTTTCCACTTGCAGGAAGTTTTCCTCCTGGCAAAGCAGGCAAAGTGAAGGTCTGCACCCCAGCGAAGTGCTTTACAAAAATTACGGATGGCAAGTCGTCAGTCCTTTGTGAAAAGGGCAGATTCAGTCACATCCAGTAGTTTCACAGGGACACACAGGTCCTGCTGTGACCATTACCTTCCATTCTCTGCCAATTAGAACAAGCACTGCCAGAAGCAGCCCAGATTCACAACAAGCTCTCACAGCTAATGAGCCCGTCTAGCTGTGCTTAAGCTGGCTGCCTCCTCCTTATGAACACCACTTCAGAGCAGCACAGCCTGCTTCCAGTCCCCTCTTAAAAGCAAAAGTATTTTTATCACTTTTCAACAAGATGCAGTGCTCTTTCTTACCAAAACCCCAATTACCAGATCGCAGACTCAAATATTAACAGGTATAACACTCCCTAAACCTATTTAACTCTGGGTTCACAGCTAAAGGGTTAGGAACACAACTGAGAGCACACTAATTGCTGACAAATGTCATCTTACACCAGTCCTATTACATAGTCATGGACATAATTTAATCCCCCTTGGAAGAGGTTTAAGCAAAAAGACACCTCTCTGGTGCTTGAGATAGGACTCAAGCCATTATTGTTGTCCACTTGACAGCTAAAAATGACAGTAGCTATTAATCATCCCTCAAGATATGCCTGAGTTATGCATGTAGGAGCAAAGCAGAAAAGCACTGCAGCCTGTTACTAATAAATGTTTGGTTGTTGAAGTTTTTTTGTTTTTTTGGTTTTTTTTAAGGCACTGAATTGGTCAAAAGACTGTTATAACTGGCATTGCTAAAGAAGAACATCCGGTATGCAATCAGTTCAGAAAGGAAAATTAAATTAGCAACCAGTGGATCAATACTGATTCATCAGGAACCAGACTTAATTCCATCTCTGTTACTCACCATTTTTGGGGGCAGACAGACTTTTAAAAAGATGAAACAGTATTACAATCATGTCTCTCATCACCTAAATCCGCAGAATCCCTTCTTAGGTCACTCTGCTTGTGATGACAAAATTGTTTGGGCCTATCCAGTACCTGCAGCTGTGCCTACACAGGTCCAAGCAGGAGTAAGATAGCACTCAGTGTGTCCAGTAGCTGGCCCTGGACCTTTTAACCTTCCAGTTACTTCAGCCACTGCTGCATACACCCCAGCACTCACACATACACTCTGGACCTCGGGAGAAGCCGAGCAGGACTAAAAATCTACCAGCTTTCTCCACAATGAGAAGGTTTATTATCTAACATTATTCACTGGGTTTTTTCCCTGCACTCTGCTTGTTAAATAACAGGGGGGTTTTTTTCACTTTCCTCCAAGAAATTTCTTTCAAACCTGTGGGGAGGGGCTGCCCAAATCTACCGTTCTTTAGAGGACATGTTCACTTTAGGACATTTCCTCCTAATTTGTCTCAAACTGAGACAGACTGCCAAACAGATGATTTTTTTTTACCCTGCCATAAAGACTCTTTAGAATGCAAACTGGACTACTTTACATTTCAAATGCTACCACTTCTCTTTCACCCTACAGTTTTCCTTTCAATAGAAGAAAAAATAATTATTATTTTGGTCAGGGGATCCTAAAGGAATAGCTTAAGTGTAATTCTAAATCACTTTTGAAAATGGCTCTCCAGGACATTTGGAAACAACAAGCTTAATGGTATTTGATTTCAATTTGAAGGAAATTTATGAAGTTCAGACTCTGTTCCATCTCAACTGTTTGAATAAGGTCATAGTACTCACATGCAGCATAGCTACTTTCATGTGAAAAAGGGGGAAGGAACAAAACTGCAAGACAAGCACAGACCAAACCAGAAAACTAACAGGAAAAAATAATACTCTGTTTTACGCTTCCATATAGAATAGGCTTTACTAATTTCAAAAATAACTCTGCTGAAAAGTATAGGGCTGATTTTAGTACACAGGCTAGCAAAGCTGTAAATACCTGCAGAATACACCTGTGCTCAACAACATGAACAGCTCACTGCAAAATTACCATCACAGCTGTCGTTACTCCTTCTTCATCCCACAAGGGTTTGAGCATCTCACATAGACACCTGTTCACTTAAACCGCGGGTTTCTGGGACTGCAGGATGAATCCATCTACAGTTCACCTGGTTTTAACTCTTCGTTTTCCAGAGCCTGTTTCCCGGTGTAATTCCCGCAATCCGAGCTGCAGCGCAGGGAGCCGCCACGCGAGGGCGCCGCAGCCCCGCCGCGCTCCCGCTCGCATCTCCCGGGGATCCTGCTCCCGCACCCCTGCGGCTCCGGGAATTCGCGTTTAGAGCCCTTCCCTCCCCTTTTCATCCACAGACAATATACGGCAGCTCAGGCCAAGCCATTTGGCACTCACAGTGTGCAAGGAGCGTTTGGAACTAAAGCTGTTACGGCTTCCTAGAAATGGAACAGAGGGGAGAGTGGGCGGGGAGAGACGGGACAGCAGCACTGCGCTGGAAAATGAGCTGGAGCGGGTGAGGAAGCACAGCACGGATTTCATTCACAGTACAAGTACTCAACATGTTTAAACATCAGTTTCTGAATACCGTGTTTAGCACACAACAAAACAGCCCACTCCTACATCGGTTTCAAGCCAAGAGCAAGATCTCAAGCAGCATTCCTTAAAGCAACAGCTTTTAGTCCTGCTCTACCACTTGATTAAACTGTGCAACTGCTCAAGCCAGTGTTCCCCAGTTCGTACAGCTAATTCATCAGTGCACCCCTAGAGAAAGGCTATTTTTCAATTCCAGAATAAATAAATTCCCACCAATTCCTCTTTTCATTTGTTACCTTAATCCAAACATGAATCCACTTGAAATTACAAATTGAATCATAAATTCGGCCAAACTTCAAAATGTCATGATTAATCAACTTCAGTAATGCAGTTTGCTTATCACTTTATGTCCACAGCCAGGTCCAAGGTTTGTGAGAGTGATCTCAGCCCTGCAGCTCTTTCCTGTAACTCTTCTGATATCACTGGAGATGGATCAAGTCTTTCATTGCTGCAGATCCTCTGCATGTACGGCTTACAGGAGATTAATGTATCTTAATGAACCGTGCATATGCAGAAGAATGATTAGCTCTCTTTAAAAAATTATTTTTACATTGAAGATTTGGTTCCGTCCACCCAGTGACCCTCAAACATACAGGTGAGCACATACTGACAACCTGAAGCTGCAACTGAAATTTAGTTTGATTTCCTTAAATTCCCCAATCCAGGTTTCTTGCCACTGCCCTGACCACAGTGGAGGCTTTTTTGGCTGAAACAGCTGTCAGTGCTCCTTTTCACACTAAGACAGGAGAGACTGAGCTGCTGGAGAGTCCCCAGTGACAGCCAAGGTGATCAAGAGCCTGGAGCACTGACATGAGCTGGGTCTGCTTAACCCAGAGAAGGCTCAAGGAAATCTCATCAATACCTGAAGGGAACTACAAGAGGCATCTTCACAGTGTTTCCCAGTGACAGGAGAAGAGGCAGTGGGGGCACAGACACAGGAGGATCCACCTCAACATAAAGGAAAAGTTATGGGGTCTCTGCCTTCACTACTTATACTGGGAAAAGGTCCCCTTCACGTAACTTCTACAGTCAGCTCAACTTTCAGATTCTCTCTTCCTGTTTGCCCTCCAGCACACAAGAAGATCCAGTCTCTTAGACAGAAAGGCTACCACTCCAATGTGGTACAAAAGCCCCAAATATTCCATCAGGATTTCTAGTTCAGTGTTCATGAAATGTTTACTTGCTCCTGTCCAGACTGGGGCCCAGGACAGATTAAGTGCAGAAGTCAGAAATGCAGTTTAAAAATATCCACCTTGTTCCTGCAAACAGCTAAGGAAGTCACAACGAACATAAAAAAAACCACAAAGAGACCCCAGAAATTTATTTAAAGAAACATGTTCAAATGCAGCATTGAAAACTGAGAGAGTAGAATGCCAAGAGTCAGAGAACTTATGCTGAGTTATGTTTTCTTTGACAAACTAGCACCATTGAATCACAACTCACAGACTAATTTATTTCTAGAGGTTGCAAAACCTCAATCATTATAAAATTTCTAGGAATTCTATTAAAAATTGGTTCTCAATTTACTACTCCTACAGAGATGAAAGCAGTCTGAAGTTTTCCTATCTACTCACTGTTCAAATTACCCATAAGAGACAGTTTATTCTTAAGCCTAAACATCCTGATCAAGGGAAAAAAATGTCTAAAAAGTGACCTCCACAAGTCTTTACAAACTAAACAAGTAAGAAAGATCTACTGTGTTATAAATATACACAGTACAATATGTACAAGTCTGGTCTTACAAAATAAGAGCTTCCTAGTCCATAAAATACTAACTGAACTACAAAGTTTTCTCAGTATTTAGTCAAGCTGTCTCAAGCAGTCACCATTGCAAATTCCTAAAATACTGATTTGTACCATAGCACAACAGCTTGTACGTGTTCACAATGGGAAAAAGCCCAACACTTCACCATAAAATTGATTTCTAAGCCTAATTTCCCACTCAGGTTTAGTGGTACTGTTAGTGTTTGCTAACTATTTTAACATCACAAGGCCTTCACATGTTTCTAGACTGTGTTTGAACTATTCAAAGTGCTGAAAGTGCGATCAGAGAGTAGAGTTTTGTATCCCTTTTCCAGTACCCCCTTCTCTGGCACTGGCAACAATAGCCAAGGGTTTCTAGGTCTGTGAGGTGCAGAAGGCACACGCTCATTTGTACATGCTCAGGGAAGTATTCACACACACACATGCAATTTGCTTTATGGACCTGCCCCATAATATTAGAAGGCTTCCTCTGAGTAAAGAAATTCAAAAATTCCTTTAAAATGCCTTAATACAGACACCTGGAATTCATAATGACCCTGACATGAACTGCTTAAAATGACTGTGAGATGGTGTTAGGAAAAAATGGAGTTTTGGCTTTCAACTTAGGCTATCCAAGTATTGCTCTGGAACAGAGAAACACAAAGTCTATGCTCTCTCACTCTTATCAGGCAAGGGCCAGGTTACATTCACCACATGGTTTATCACAACAGTTAACAGCATTTGTGAGCATTCACACACACATAACCCTTGGCATTTGTTCTACTGAAGGCCATCTGCAACCTGAATGAAAATAAAACTATCTGAAGAATGTTTCAAGCATTACCCTTCTGTAGTTACACATGAAAATACAAGGAATAAGAAAACTGAACTGTGCCTCTGCCAGAGAACAGATCACTGACATAAGTTAACACTGCCTCCTTTCCTCCCTTCTCTACAGTGCTCTCCTATGACATGCATCATAGTAGCTTGTACTGTTAAAAATTAAGAACATATCCCTCTTGACAAAGTTGACAAGTTTTTCTAGTGGGCACATTGGCTTGCTGGAACGTTTATAATGATCCTTGCAAAAGGAGGTCTGGAATGTGACATCAGCACCGTTGTACAGGATGCGGATAAAGTGTTCTTTGGGCCTCTTCCCATCCTGCCACAGCTCAAAAACTAATCTGGCAGCAAATCTGGGAAATCTGGCCTCTGTAATGCCCAAGGCACTAAGAACAGGAGACAAGGTGACATCATGTGCAGAGTAGAGGACAAACACTTCCTCCTTCTTGCCTTCTGCAATACGCTGCAGCCTATTGACAGTCTGGTTGAGGAGAGGATGAGTAGCCAACAGTGCATACAAGAAGTAAAGTTTCTTTTCCTGTCTTTCTCTCTCATCCTCCAACTGGTGTCTCTTGATTACTTTGAAGTGTTCCATACCAATGCAGCCAGCTTTGGTACATGGAAATGAGACATTATGACAGAAGTAGCACAAGAGAGAATCTATTGGGTTAGAAGCTCTCAGCTGCCTGGTGGGAATGCCCACAATCTTTGCCATATCCACGTATATTTTCTCCAAATTGCTGTTTTTCACCCGTAAGCTGTACTGCCTGCGCTGCTCCTCCTCTAGGTAGTGGTTTCTCATGGGACAGTCACAGCTTCCTGAGCAGAAAATGGTGCTCCACTGGTGCCTCATGTTAATTTTCTTCCAGTCAAAATCTGGCAGAAAGGTGTAGAGCAGGGCCAGTGCGCTCTGCAGGGTTCGGCTCTTCCCCGTGGTCTCCAGGTAGAGCTGCTTGGCTGTCCAGTCACTAGGGAGCAGTTTGTGTTTGTTGATGTAAATTTCTCTGAGCAGTTGTCCATTTCGCAAGTGTTGTACAACCCCTGAATTTTGACAGAAATTACAACACGTGATTAGAATCTTTGCAGTTATGCAAAAAAAAAAAAAAAATTACAGCTAGTAGCCTTACTGATAAACTCACAAAACTGAACTTCACTTATGATGACTGTAAAGAAAACTGTCTGAAACACAAGAGACTTTCTATTCTTCAGTATCTCTCAGATTCTAGGAACTAGCGTGAAATACAGAAAAGAAGTTGGTTCCATAAAGTTTTTTTAGAACCTCAGTGGTTTAATATTAATTCTTTGGACTAAGACACAGACTGAATGGGTCTAACATGAATATAAAAGTGTTTTTGAATACTGCACCTCAGTCAGGTTTTCAGGCAGGCAGACAATGCTGTGCCCCTGAAAATTTATGGCAGCCAATAAAACCACCAGCAGTCAGGACAGAAATATACAAAATGTAAATTAGTGTGTAAACTCACAAAACAATCATGAGGTGTAGCAATTGCATCCAGCTTCCTTCTCCATCCTCCTTCAGGGAGCTTTTAAATTGCTTGATAATTTATGCCAAAGCTCTGCCTTTATCTAGCTGAAGAGTGTATCCTTCTCATGTGCCAAAACCTCTACCCCAGAATCCACATCTCTTGCACAGCAGCAGAGCAATAGGCCTGAACCCTTTATGCACTAGAACACCTCTGTATACCTGCTGCAAGCCACAGGAGTCCCCAGATGCCAGCTCAGTGACACAATCCGTGTGTCTGTGCAATTGCAGTGGTGTCCTGCCTTGCTTTCTCCTGATACCACTTTGCAAGACTTGATAGCGGCCAAGGATTCCTTCCAAAGGGCTCCCAGGACACACAAGGATTTGACAGGCACCAGATGTATAAAGCATTTCCATAGCACAAACACCTGGTTTGGCTGCTACATCAGCATCTCTCGTAGGGGACACAGGGTCCCTTTGAATCACAGCCCTGTCAGTAACAGAGCACCAGATCTTCCTCAGGAGAGACTGAGCAGTGCTGTTTGTCACAAGGGTAACAGAGGAGTTCTGAGGTGTGAAACAACATGAAAGAAAAGTGCTCTGACTTGCTAAAATGAATTTAAAAGAGATGCCGTGATTGACCAGTGTGTAACAGGATTGTCAAGCTATAGGACAAAGCATGGTTTCTACAACTCTTGCCACTTTTACAGTTGAGTTACATATCCCAGCATAACTTAGGATATGACCAACATGATAAGCTTCCATAAAAAAGCATTTATGTCAATATAAAGAGAATCAGAAGATGATTTCTCAAGCAGACTGTGTTTAACAGAGCAGAGGATGAGACAGAGCTGCTAAGGGAACTCACCTGTCTGTGTAAGCTCTCCCATTTCACACAGGGAATGACTGGGGAAGTGAGGCAGGCTGCTCAGAGAACCATCCATTTGGGCTGCAGACCCTTTGGACATATGCTTAATGAAGGCTTCAAGCTGAGGATGAGAAGGTTTCCTAGAGAGATAAAAAACCAAAATGTGAAAACTTCCACAAGCATATGGGAAAGCAGCTCAAGAGAGTCAAGTATTCCAAGTATGTCAGCTCAGAAACTTCATGATGTGAAGTTATTTCCCACTGGGACAACATCTGCTCTTACTCAGGACTTTTGCAAGTAGGGAAAAGAAATCTAACTACTTACTATCCACCAAAGAACTATAGGGAAACAGATGTCTTGTCACGTTAAAATTATGATACCTTTCACTGAGTATTTTAGAGCAATTTTTTGGGGTTGCTTTAAATTCAGTCTAATACTGTTATGAATTAAAATGAAAAAGAAAATATAGTAAAAAATCCTTTACAAACCCTGCAAACCTCTCTCATTTCTGAAGTACCAATGCTCTTTAACAGCACAGCCAAAGCCAGTTACAACCTCAAGGGGTTCAAATACAGTACTTTAAGGAGATGACCTTGAAGGGATTCTCAAATATTGTAATGTGCAACGCTGACCACAATCACAGCTTTTATTTCCACTTCCTTCAGCCTCAAATCAAATAGCACATGTAGTCTGTTATGTGGGACTGGAAAGCAGTACCCAGTGTCCTCATTAAAACTGGAATCATTGTTTGGGGTACTGCACTTTTATCCAGGCCAACACTCCTGGACACATACACAAGTAAGATAGTCTGCCATGGAAGTAATAAATGCAGCTGGAAGAGATATTCACTAAAATATCCAAGTTAACTCACTGAAACAGAGTTCAAGTCAGTGAAAGAATGCTTAAATCTCCCACACTGCACTGAAAATTTCAAATACACCACAGATTCAGCTCGCTGTGGTATTGCAGTGCAGAAAGCTACACAAAAAAATCCCAAAAAATCCCAAAAATGTAACCCAAAGGTAACCTGAACCTTTAAAAAATAAATCTGTGATCACATTCCTACAGCAGAAATGCATTACACAGATGGGGACTTCCCTGTTAAATATCAGCAGTTATCAAAGGTTACACAGTCACCTCTCTAATTTCGTGCAGAACTACATCAGAAACTGCTTGGCAACCCAACTCTGCTCCAGATGGCTCTTGTCTTAATAGGATGTTCAGCTTGAATACAGTTATTTTCATGTTGCTTAAAAAATATATATATAAAAAAAATGTTGTCAGGGATCTCTTTCACAACTCTGGGATTTGTGTTTACTGCTCATATTTACACTTGCTAGAAGGATAAACTATTTTTGATATAAAAATCTCAGATCTCAAAAAGAAACCTGACTTGCAAGACACACCAGAGGGAGCAGTAACACCACTAAAGCAGGAATAAGAGTCTGGAATAGAAGTTTGCTGGGACAAAGACAGCCATGCTTACTTAGAAGAGCCAACTGAGAAACTCTCACACATGACAGGACCTCTTGCAGAGCTCTGCTCACACCCTGCATGTACAGGCTCATAAGAATCAGTGTCTATCAACAGAAAGGTAATGCATATCATTTTACGAAACTTGAATTTTCCAGTATTTAATTTCTTTTCAGGAAAAAAAAATCCTGGCAGGAAAATGTTACAATTATGCCACAAGTGCTGGTAAGAAAAAAATGCAAAATGAGACAAAAAAAGCATAATGATATTAAAAATCAGACTAATTTTTTCATTTTACTTCAAATTAAAGGAAAACCAGCCAATTAATGTTATTCCAAATCCACAGATTCTTCTGTACATTGTAATCTTAACAGGGCAACTGAAGATTAGTATTTGCAAAGCAGAGAAAGGAACAAAGCCTGGTTTATGTTTCTCAAGCAGTGGAGCTTCCTGTGATACAATCATACATCAGAAGCTTACTCCAGCTCCAGATGAACATTTCCAACAAAACATTTTGTACATTGCACTATTTTCACAGCCCAGCAGTGAAATCTAACAATGGAAGAATTAAGTTGAGAAAATGAAATTACACCCATTAGCAAATGGCTTTTTAAGCTTATTACAGAGGTGGCAGGCTGAACCAACTTTCTAAATTTTGAATTTTATCAAACTCTACACATGAATAAACTGACAATCAAAATTTTCCTTAAACTCTGTTCATTTAATTAATAAATTCTGCGAATACATGTGAAAGAAAACTAAAAGAACTGCTTTATCCATTCTGCTTCTTTTGCTGCTTTGCTTACAAAAGCCTGAAAGAATTCTAATTGAATCAAATCTGTGCTGATAAAACTGCTGGCAATCCTTGTGGGAAGAAAGAAGCAGAAGAAGAAAGAAAAGTATTTATCTGTACTTTGCAAAAGGATTTTTCTGAAAAAATGGCGGGCAAAATAAATTAACTTTCAAGATAAAATTACAGAAGGGATGATAATTGATGATTTTATATTCCAGTGTATTAATAATATTAGACATGGAGATGCAAGTTACTTAACTTTGGATTACACTGGATTAAAATGAGCACAAGATAAGCCCATGCCTGGAGAAGTGCATTATGAAATATGACTGTTGGACATCTTTCTGAGCAGGAATTCAAAGCTTACTTCTTGTGAAACAGCTATCCCTGTACAACTGGGCAAACGAACACCTATTTTTCTTAGTAGCAATGCTTGCAGCAGCACTCAGGCTGCCTGCCAGCTGACAAAGCATTCCCCCTCCCACCCCAAGACTTGGCTTTTATTTAGAATATGAATCCTCCTGTTGAATTGGCCAATTTACAGATGCTGCAGGAGATGGGGTATCCAGGCAACACGGCTGAGGCTGCTGGGGCTGCTGGAGCAGGAAGCAAAGGAAATTGCTCAGTTGTACAGTTGGAAAGACTGAATTATCCTTAAAATTTTATTTCCCTAAGAGTAATCAGAAAATAAAAATGAACTAAAGAGATATCCTTCTGTAATTTTCCTGGCCTTAAAATGGCAAGCTACCACATTTGCAAAAGGTAGAAGTATAAAAAACATGTCAAATTTTGTCAGAAAATGGAACAGCTTTTCATTTGAACCCACTAACAACAGCCACGCTTTCCAATTTTAGATTTGGTTCCCTTATTTAAAATCTGTTAATTTGCCTTTTAATGATTTTATTTGTGTACAATAGAATAAATGTTATCTGTAACAAAACTGAGGATACTTCTTTTCCCTCAAATAATTAATTCAGCTGATCTTTTTGTTATTTACAACCTAAGCACTGGGATAATAGATCCCAGATTGAATACTCTGGTTTTCATGCACTAGCATTAAAATGAACCACCATTTAAATCCTTAATCAACACTTAAATATCATATTTGCAAAGGTCGTAAAATGCTTTAATATCACCTTTTATTGCTATACTGTGACCAGTGTACATGGGAAGGAATATTGCACAACTATTTGAACTCTATTATGTATTTCTGCCCGGAACAGAGCAGGCATCCGTCAATAAAATTTCCTTTTTCCTTGAGGAGTTAATACAAAAATGCATGGCAAAAGCTGAGAGGAGCAGGCCTCTCAAAAGAAGTTGCAGAGCCCTCAGTGAGTAAACATGACCCCAACAGGCTTCAGACACACAAACATGGACTTTTCTGTAAGCATACAAGATTCTGCCTGCAAACTATCCCAAGACCAAGTTCCTCTCCCTTTATCTAAAATGCAAAAAATCATTTTAGAACTTCAAGCAAAAATAACATGTGTTTTCTGTGAAGTTCAAGTAGGCAAAAAAAAGTGTGAGATCAAAGGACTACTACAGTGTGTGCTTTTTAGAAAACAAATGAATGGAAAAAGCCACTAAACCCAACAAGAGATCGGTGTAGTCAACAGGAGAGATCCTGAGGCAGTAGTAGCACTGTTGGGGATTATTTATTCATACAGATCTCACAGCTTGTATATTTTTATAACAAACTCCTCAGTGCTCCCCCTGCAGGGGGAATGAGAGGATCTGTGAGGTCCCTTCCAGCCCAAACCATTCCATGGCTCTGTAATTCCATCTCCTCCACTGCTGTCTGACTCTTTAAAGTCAGCAGAGGCCTCAGGAGCCCTTTCTTCACCTGACCCTGGTCTGGATCCTACTCTGACCTCACTCCAAGTCAGATCCACACCCCCTTTAGCTAAGGCCTCAGGAGCCCTTTCTTCACCTGACCCTGGTCTGGATCCTACTCTGACCTCACTCCAAGTCAGATCCCCCTTTAGCTCACAGTATGACACTTGTCTCATCTCCCACTTCCCAGCTCATTTTTGTGGCAGTTTCAAAACATGTGCATATTGAACCTACAATTTCAGTATTTGTTACTAAGCTTCTTATGATTACCATCAACACCTCTCAAAATGTTTTCAAGTATATGCTAATTAACCCAGCTTACTATCAAATAATAGCAATCTTCTGAAATCATTTTAGCATCTTCCAAAAAGCGTTTCTTCTCTCTCACATACAAACTCAGTGAAGAAACACTGCATATTTTTTACTTCTGACACTATAAATGTGAGCTACATAAGGAAAAAATGTGTGGGATTAACTTCTTTTCCCCATAAGCAAATACTACAATGAACAGATTTTCATAACATCATTCAAGTAGTTTTCTTGAGGAAAAAAAGTATGCATTATTTGGTTCCTTTTGGAAATTTGCATCCAGAACAATAAAAATTATAACAATAATATTAATTGAAGTTTTAGATGGAAGAAATCTCCAAAGCAGTTAATCCATTTGCTTATATTCATTCCACACTTATATGTCACAATCCATAATTCACAAAAACCAAGCGTGACCTCAAGGCTATTTTGCATATCCATTAGAAGTCCATGGGTTGTGGCATTATCTGCTTAATTAATGAATTCCATCAGCTGAATGCCAAGTCAAATAAAGAGCAGCCTGCATATGAGCAGCTTGCTTATCTGATGTTTTAAGTCCAGAAAGCTTAAACAAGCCAGACTTTCCATCAGACATCTCAGCTCGACTGTACAGCAGCAAGAAACCCTCAGTTCAAAGGCAGTGATTACAGACCCTGTCACACTCCCCATATAAATACATTTACAATCAAGCTCCAAATTTACATCACAAAGGAATATAAGCCTGAGAGCCAAACACAGCAAATAACTTCCTGATGCTGAAGTAATGAATGTTCCACTCAAAACAATGGTTTAATTCTAGCTTTATTCACTAAGATCAGCTTTAACATATCTGGACAGAATGGTGCAGAGCCAACTCCTTTAACCTTTCTGCTGCCCTAAATTAGGAGAGGAGATGCTCTTTTACATAAATTTTGTTCTTGAGGAGACAAGGTCTTTCAGTGGCTGTGAGCGGTAAGGGATGTGTCATTTACACAGTGATGCTCTAATGCTTGCAAATCAGTGAGAGCCACGGGTGTTCCCCCTCTGGCCTCCCCAGAGCCTGGCTGTGCCCTCTCAACTGCTCCACTTGGTCATTCTGTGTCAAAGCCACACTGCTTCTTTGCCTTTTATGGATAGTTTTTCTGACTTCAGGGCCTTCATGTTGTATTCCTTGCCTGAAACTCAATTGCAAACAGCTATAAAAGCTTTTCTGACAAATACAAAACTGAGGTCTCATGTGGCACACTAATATTGAGAAACACAGCTACTCATCTAACACTGTCACTTGCTGTTAACATCTTTGCAATAAAGCTTTCTCACATACATTCTAACACGACAGATATTAAGAAAGATCAGAAGATCAGAGCCTTAGGAACTCCAACAGAAATCTGGATCATATTTCTCTACTTAGTATTTCATGCTGAAAATAATCTCACCCCTTACAGGCAGGTCATTAAAAATGTTATCATAGCTATTAGCAAACAATTCATTTTCCATCTTCTTAGAAAAATTAATTTTTTATTAAAACAACTCCCACTCTACTCGGTGGCAGTGATAACTGAAGTTTGGTCTCTTCTCTGCAGTTTCAGGAATGCACATCTCATTTCAGGAAGCTACTCAGTTTGCAGTGGGAACAGAGTGCTTCTGGGGTTAGGGACCTCTCAAGGAAATCCAACTTGTCCTAAAAGATGTTGGACCAGACCCCTGGATGACACCTCTTGACGAAACAGGCATTTTGGTGGAAGCTGAAGTGTGAACACAGAAAAGGAGTAGCCAGTGTCTGCCCTCTTGGGCTGCCAGTGCACACTGCTGGCTCGTGCCCAGTTCCTCATCCACCAGAACCCCCAAGTCCTCTGCAGGGTTATTCTCAGTGACTTCTCCCAGTCTGCACCCATGTCTGGGATTGCCCTGAGCCAGGTGAACCTCTTGAACTTCTTGATCCTCTTGAGTTTCTCATGGATCCACTTCTCAAGCTGGACACAAATTTCTTGTCACTGCAAACTTGCTGAGTGTGCACTCAATTCCATTGTCCATGTCAGGAATGAAGGGATTGAAGAACACTGGTCCCAGAGCCCTGAGGGACACCACTCACCACGGGCCTCCATGGACACAGAGCTACTGATCACCTCTGCATCCATCCAGCCAATTCCTCATCCACTGAGCAGTCCACCCTTCCAATCCACATCTCTCCAGCTGGAGTTAAGGATGCCATGAGGGACCACCCTGAAAGCCTTACAGGACTCTGGGCAGATGACACTGGTCAGTCTTCCCTTGACCACCATCCCAGTCACCCCATCACAGAAGGCCACCAGACTGGTCAGGCACATTTGCCCTGAGTAAAGCTGTGCTGGCTGTCCTGGATCATCTCTTTGTCTTGCACTTGCCTAAAAATTCCTTCCATGAAGATCTGCTCCATGATCCTCCCAGGCACCAAGGTGAAACGTACTTTCAGTGTGGCATTAACAGCTCCAGCACAACAGAGTGAGTCAAGAAATAATGTTCTTGTTTTTCTGGTATGGAATTAAAGACAGAGGAAATTCCATACCATTCTGGAAAAAGGTATTTATGGTCCATCTACACTGCTTTGTGTACCTACTGTGCCTTTTTTTCTGAGTAATGTAGGCAGGAGCACAACACACAGCCCTCAGCCATTGAAATCTCCACACCTGATACTGCTGAGGGGACAGCAGCATGAAGGGATAGAATTGCCCAGAAGTTTTGCTAACATATCTTGGCATTTTTCTTTTAATTTTAAGTAGTCAGTAGGTTTACTAGTAAGTTCTCTGCTGAAAAATCATCATCATCATCATCCTACTTAAAAAAGTAATTACATGTAATCAAACAAGCCATGGCAAAGGTTGGGAAATTACATCATCACTGGGCTTTTCTACTGCTGTACACTATAATTCATCTGCATCAGTGAGTAGAATTTAAACAAAAAAGGAAGGTTCTGCCACAAAGAGCAATTCAGATCATATCTGCAGCACTAAGTGATTCAGGTGTGAAAACAGTTTTCAGCAACCTACAAAGACATGATCTTAGACAAAAGCACTATACTGAAACAAAGGAAAATACTGTTTTAGTGGCAGTTAGATACAAATAACTAACCTGTGAAAGACCTGAACAGAGAGAGGTAACTACAGGAAAGGGGTAGTTGTCAAGTAGCAAACAGTAGCACTTTCTGTTCATTTGTATTTTAATAGTTAAATGTACAACTCCCATTTTTTCCTGAATTTTGACATAAATCATTGAGGGAAAATTCTGATAGCCTGTATTTCTGAAGAGCAGAAGAAGAAATAAATACAAATATGGATAAATAAATACAAATATATTATGGTAGTGCTGAACTGCCTGAGAGCTTTTTGTATTCAGATGAAGGGAAGCGTCAAGGGAAGAGATCATATCAAGTGATGCACTTACATTTTCAAAATGTAGAAACTTATCTAAGAGGAATGGCAACTTAAATATCCAACTAAATAGCTTTTGCTTTTTAAAGAAATAGGAAGAACTTACTCTGGTCTGTACTGGTAACATGCAATACCTTTTTTTTCAAAGAAAATACTGTGCACCACTGATCCAGGAGTTGTTTTTTTAAACCACGGCAATACACAATGGTCAGAAGTCACAAAGTACTTCAGACTGCACAAATTGTTTCCTGAAGAGGAAAAAAATTATTCTCAAGCAAAAAAAGAGCTTAGTAAAGACAAACTTCAAGAATTTTACCTGCTGGGCACCAACATGCAGTCGATGTCAGGTCTCTTTGTCTTGGGAATGGCATACAGAGGGTACCTATCGCCGTGTCGAATCAGCACTTGAACTGACACCAGCTTAAAATAATGAGGGGCATGACCTAAAGTGAAGAAAGGGAAAACAAGAAACAAAAAATTTACCTATTTCCACTTTGTTTAATTAAAAAAATCAAAAAGTAGCTTTGATAGCTTCGGTATTGCAATGAAAGCAAACACCCCTTGGAAATTATAATTTACCAACCCAAGAAAGATTTCACCTCAGATTGTAAGATGAGTTATACAAGACTGAGGTTCTTAGCATATCTCCACAGTAGATCTGAAGTCCATCAACCACACAAAACGCTACTCAAGCACTGAACTCTGTAAACACAATAAGGTTATTCCACTTGCATAATGCCTCTCTTCAGGTCCCCATCATAATGATGGATTTTGCAGCATGTCTAATCTGGATCTTTCTGACATACTAGTTTGTGATTTGTTTGATAACCATTAGTAGGAGGATATGCTAATGAAGGACTTCATTCAAACTTGCTGCAGCTGCTGTGGAGTAAAGAATGCAAATATGCCTTCTAGCTGACCATGTCTAATGGCTTGTAATTCCAAAATTAATTACTTCTGTGGGGTTTTTCTTCCTGAATTCCAAGTCAACTGTTTGAAATGCAGCTGATGTGCAACAAGAATTACAATTCAAATATTAAATATCTATACCTCTCCCAACCCTTTCAGTTTTAGACCTATAGCTGACTATAGGCCGGACAGAACAATTTCCAAAAATCAAGACAACAAAGGGGAAGGGAAGGGGAAGGGGAAGGGGAAGGGGAAGGGCAACAGCTTGTTTTGAATGATTTAACATAATTCAGTGACTAGCTGGTACTTGCTCCACCTTCTCCAAGCAGCAATGAACTGACAGTGCACTGACAGAGTTCTCATTTCTAATACCAGCACAAAGAAAGCAGCAGCTAACCTGAGGTCTGCCCTCCCCCAGCTTACCTTCCATGCTGCGCTCAGCGATGCTGGGAATATTGCAGTACACGTGAGCCTCATAGACCGGGTCTATGGCAGGAGGCTCCGTCAGCAAATCAGGCATTATTCTCTTCCTGCTCTTAGGATTCAACCCATCCTCCCTGACAGGATTCACTGGGATTAAATGCACTGAAAGATACAAAATATACACCATGCACCTTCAGGAGACTTTAGGGACATAGAGGGTTATGAATTTTTTATCATTATTTTTAAGTAATTATGCACAAAGACTATGGTTTCATGAAAGGATGTCTCTCAACATTATGCAACAACTTCACTGTGACTTTTTGTTCCTGATTTACATAGCCCAGAAGAGTTCTTTGGCCAAGTCAATGCTTGGCTAAAACATCAGGAACAGACCCAAATGTAGAACAACTCAGGGTTTTGCACTCTTCTTGAAGCTGCTTTTCCTATCAGCCTCTCAGCATGAATCACAGAAACAGTGCCACAATAGGTCTGGCTGTCCCTCATAATTTTAACTTAAAAACTGACATTGAAGGACATCAGCAGAAGACACAGCACAGTTATGATGAGGGTAGTACAAATCACTAGGAAAACAAAGTAGTCAAGATTGAAGGACTGGATTATTCATCATTTCCCTCACTAATCCCTGCACTTACAATGCCACCTTGTCAACCTTAAACACTCTGGCTTATCTAAAAACAAAACAAAACAAAGCAAACAAAACAAAACAAAAAAAACCCACAGAAAATCTATTTCTTTATTTTGTTGAATGAAACTGAGACTATCCAAAAAATATGAAACACAAAGAAATGCAGTAAACACATACAGAGGAGAAACTAACAGAAATACCACCACTAAGTCTTCTGACATGTAGATGAAAGTTGAAGCATATCTAAATGTAACGGCCAGAGTTGTAATGACCCTGCCTTAATGTGAGAGCATCAGCCAATTTATGAATCTTATCAGACTACACTTTTAATAACAAATGCCTCTATTCTATTCTATTTTCTGGAATTTTAATCAGAAGCTTTAGAGGTAAAAAAGAGAAGTGTTCATATTTTTAGACCCCTAGTCTTCTATCTTGAGAGGAAAAAAAAAAAAAAAAAGATGAGACAACAAATTTCAAAGCAAAACTTTACTAATTCTTCTGTGTCAGTTCCTCAGTTCCATCCTGACTCCCAGTTCCAATTTCAGAGGTGAATTTGTTCCACAATAAATAGCTGTACAGACCAGGAAAACCAATGAAAACAGCAAACACACACAGATTTTATGAACACATAGCCAGTAATAAACACAGGCTCTCCATTCTTACACTACAATACATTACACTTCAAATATTTTTATGTGGTTGCTCTTTGTCTGCCAAAACCAGAACCCAAGCATTTTCCACAGCCTTGCTAGTGCTGTTGACAAGGCCAATACCTGCCAAGTGCAAAGACTTTAAAGTTTTCATTAAGCTGCTTCAGATTTTGCTTTCAGCTGTGTTTGGTGAGAATATTAAACTATAATTTTGACTTTGGACACTTTAATTGTGGAGCTCAGCTGCCATTTCAGTCTTTATCTACCAGATCCGATTTTTAACTCCTTGCTTAGACTCACATGGTTGTGAGACATTGCAAACCCCTGCCTAAGACACTGGCAGTAACACAGAGCCTTGGCAATACCCACCAGAGGCTGGGAACCGGGTTTTGCAGCACATTTGTACTGAGGTATAAATCTCAAACCCAAGAGTGTCGTACAACAGCGACTGGACTCTGCAAATAAACAGCACTACAGACAGCAGCTGTCCACAGCACAAATTACAGGTACATTCTACTGGCCAAGGTTCCAAGTCAGAAAAGGTTACAGCAACAATTCCCAGCTTTCTGCAACAATTCTCTCTAGAGCAATCCACAAACAACACAGCTACTGCTCCCTAATGTCACAGACACAGAGCTGGCTGAAGTAGCTCAAGTCAGCTTAGACACAGGAGTGTTTCAGCAGACAAGGGGAAACCATACCCCAACAGCAAAAACTACAAGTTAACTCTGACCCTAAATGGTTGGGAGATTGAAAAGTCAAATAAAGAGCCTAATTTTTTCATCTAAAGCAGTTTTAACCACAAAAATCCTGAAGAGATCCCATTTTTGTACTGAGACTATTAAGGGCAGAATCCAACAGATGCATACAGCAGCATTTTTAAAATCAAGTGCCAATGACTCCTGCATCTGCAAATACTTTGTCTGCAGAAAGCAAGTCTCATTTCTAATCAAACCAGTTGAATAAATACCATAACACTGCCAGACAAATTTAAGAATTAGGAAAAGCACTGAATAGTACAGAGAAGCACCTACTGTCTAAAATATTAAAAATAAAACTGATTATGAATAATATTGAATACTAAGAATAACATTGAACACTAAGAATAAAATTGAATATTAAAAAGAACACCTGCAGGACTGCCAGAATACATGTTTGCAATTTAAAAAGCAACTGAAAGAACACTTTTAAAGTGTCTCTTTAAGTCAGTACAGCAGCTATGGGTACAACTTGGGAATATTTTGTGGACTGGAAATGGACTCCAAGATTAGAAATATCAATAGTTCATGTCATAGCTAGTAAAACTCGTCCTTATTGTACAGTGAAGATGCTTGATTAATATAAGGGAGAAGAAAAGACACGTGATAAGCAGTATTTGCTTTTAAGACACTGGAAATAACACATATTGGATGAATATAATAATATATTGGCAATCAATCAAATTACCTACTCAAACACATGGGTTGATTTAATGTAGCTAAATGGAAAAAGGAATTACATGAACTGGGCACCAGTCTCTGCAGTCTCCTAAAAATCTCCACCAGGTGCATATACATGAAAATAACAAGTATTTCAGAGTTGGGGGAATGGGGATAGGAGGGATGAGGGGGACAGCAGGGAAGAATGACAACACAGGACCAAGGAGAGATGAATCCCAGCTGGAGCTGCTTTCCCACAGCTCAGCACAGTCACCCTGAAGATCCCACCCAGCCACACTGGCGTGCCTCAGACCGTGGTAAAGCTCCTCAGAAGCTGGAACATTGCTGCAGTTTCAGACCTTTGGGATGAGGATCCCAAGTAACACATCCTCCCTTTGTATTTCTGGCTGTTGAAACAACAGAGGTATTTTCCACGCTCTCAGTTGCTTCTCAATTATTTCCTCATCTCCTGCCATTCCCTGGACACTGTTAGTGCCTCGTGTATCTATGATGTTCTCTCCTTTCTCCCTCCCTTCTCATTTCAAGTACTTGGCCTTCATGCTCCCTTGCTGTGCTCATTTATCCCACTTGCCAGCTCTCCAGTCCTGCTTCACACTCTCATCCTCTCCAGCTCCCTTTGCACAGAAGGCTCCATTTGGTCCTTCATTTTTGTACTCCCTGTCCCACACAGAGCAATTCTCTAAAGCTCTTTGAAGAAGAGCTGACTGTCTCTCTGTATCCAAGTACTTCCCTGCTGAAAGTCCTCCCCTGCAGCGTCAATGCCACCTCTGTCTCCACCATGGGTTTTCTGGTTCATTTGTAAGGGACAAAACTACAAACAGTATTGAACCGATACAGCTCAGAGAGGAAAGGAAAAAAAAAAATAAATGTTTAAAAGCCCCTCACATGAAGCTGAAATTTATTCTTTTTTTCCATACTCAGTTCTGCTCTTCCAGCTGTAAATCATTACAAGGTCAGAACACTGCTAAACAGTTTTCACATTGTTTTTTACAGCTTAGCAGTATTTTATGTGAATTTCTCTATTAGTTCACAGTAACATGCACTTGCCCAAAACAGAAGTCTGCCAGTGTGCACATAGTCATACTTAAATCTAAGATTAAGAGAGGTTTTGATCACGATTTTTCCACTGCTGTGCTTTTCAAAGCTCATGTTTCACTACAACAGGAATACAACAATGTAAACCAGAAATGCAACAGATGATTTTGATGTGCATTTAGCACAGCCAGAGCAGTTAATAAAATAGATCTGAAACATATTTCATCATCTAACTGGAACCTTTGCCAACACTGAAACTATAAAGAATATGGACATATTATTACAGAGGTAGCTTGACAACAGAAAGGGAAAGAGAACACATTTTATTTCCCAATATTCATAAACTTATTTTTGTAACTAAAGAAGCTACCTAAAAACTACTTTGAAACAATAATTTTGGAAAAGTTATAGTGAGGGGAAAAAAGCAGTAAGTTACAGAAATAATAAAAGGAAAGAGCTCAATCCAACTCTTCCCAGGGTCCCACCAGGCTAAAATTGTTTGAAACACGAAGTAAAACTAAATACACGGGCTGGTATCAGGCAGAAGTAAGACCTGATGGAACAGTCAAACAGGATCTACTGCCTTGTGAGACAGAGAGGCACTGGTCACACAGGATTACACCTAAATACTGCTGTAGAATCACTCCTTCAAGAATTCCTGCACCTCCAAACTCAGATTATTTTTTTAAGTCAACACAATTCAAAAGAAATAAAATCCAAATTCTGATACTAAGTTTAATTAGAAAAAAACCCTCCAGGAATCGTTATTTTAAATCACATCACAGAACCTGAAGACCACATTCTAAAATGAACTCAACAGCTTGACTAAGAAATGTGTTTAAGAACAAACCCAGTGGCATCTCAAACACTGTGAGTATGGTTTTATTTCCAGTGTACATTAATTAGGACCTATTTAAAGAGCAAAAAGTTAATTGTATGACTTCCATACTCCCTCCCCTTCACCAAGCTCCTGAATGCCACCAAATCTATAAACCCCCAAATATCAGACAAGTAGTTTCCAAGTAAGAGAGACTCAGAAGTACTTTCAGTGGATGATCATAACAATTCCTACACAGCACCTAATCGCCTCTGGAAAAATGTTAAGTTCACCAACCAGGCATTGTGCTCAAAAGCCCAAGCAGGGAGCCAGATCCACATTAGGGCTACAAAACTGACATGAATTTGACAGAATTCAGTACAGCAGAAAACCAAACACACAAAGTGCAATTCATGCAGAAAGAACACCAAATTAAACACTACATCACTTCATTATCAATTTCTCTCCCTCCTGCAGTCCTACTTTTAGCTTGAGATACAAAAGGTAGCAACACTGTTTATCAAGAAGAAACATCTATCCATGAAAAAGAATCAAGAATATTTACCTAAAATCAGAAAGACAGGCAATAAAACCAGTTTCCATTGCTGTTTTCCCTTGTAGCTCCAAACAGCCTGAGAAGCAGCAGCACAAGTAGCCATGTTAGTCTCAATTTTCTGACTTAACAGAGAGCTGAAGTTTTCATCATTTATACTACAGAAGGTTCTTTCAGCCCCATGCAAACATACTATTTAAAACAGTCAAACAGAAATGCAGCCACACAGCAGAAATGAAAAACAGCAAGCCCACTGTAAGTAACCTTATGCTGACAGGTAAAGAAAAGCAAATGCACACGTTAGAGAGCACAAAAAGTTATTTATCCACTTCCACCTTTCCCCCCACCCCCTCCTGCTCCTACCAGGGCAGTAACAAGGCTGCCTAGCACAGAGCAGAACACTCAGGCTTCTGAAAGTCTGGTGATGAACGTGGACTTCACAGATTCGTAACCATTAAGGCTGGAAGATCATTGAGTCCAATTGTTAACCCAGCACTGCTGTCTTCACCACTAAAACCTGGCCCCAAATGCCACATCCACACATTTTCCCTCATATCAGTCTACAGCTCTCCTGGCACAACTTCTGGCAATTTCCTCTTGTCCTCTTGCTTGATACCTGGGAGAAGAGACTGACTGGCACCTGGTCACAAGCTCCTTTCAGGAGGTTGTAGAGAGAGAGAAGGTCCCTCTGAGCCTGCTTTTGTTCAAGTTAAACACCTCAGCTCTCAGCTCTTCCTCTAGCTGCTCTCTCCCTGAAAAAAATGGAAGCTAGAATAGATGCATGGTACAGAACAACCCAAAAGAGGCCGGAACTCTTGGAAACAACTGAGGTGGGGGGGAAAAGATGAAGAAAGAATCTGGAAAAAGCAGCTAAGGCAAACATAGGATGAAGGGCACATCCTGCAACACTGTCAGTGGAGAAATGAAGCAACCTGAGCACAGAGCTCTGACATCCTGAGACCCTGGGTATGACCTTGCAAGTCCCAGGTCTGATCCCTGCAAACCCCCAGGTGTGGTCCCAGAAAACCCCACCCTAATCCCTGAGCAGCACCCCCCAGGATGAGTTTTAGAGCTCTGCCTTGGACTGCAAATGCACATTTGGGTATTAATGAAGTTCACATGTGCCTGTGTGACACAAAACCCACCTTTCTCATTTTCTGCTTTTGCATTGCTAAATAAAGGCTTTGACTGGCTCAAAGGTAAGATCTGTATTAACAGCAAAGGCCTTCATCCATAATGCATAAGGCCACAATCACTAATGTGCTGTATTTGAATGGTGAGTAATCACACAAACAAAAAAAGGCTTATTAACCTCACACTGGTCAAACTATCAAGTATTATTCAAAAAAATAACCGTAAAGGTCTTTTGAAAGGCTTTCTAAGCCTGTGAACACAAGTTTCTAACTTTAGATTACACAAGTTTCTAACTTTAGATTCAGTATCTATATAAAGTATAAATGGAGCTACTAAACTTCTACAGTCTTAAATATTCACTGGCTTTTAGTTTATTAGAATGTGTAGCTTAATTAACAAAAAAAAACCCCAGTAATTTTTATTTTAAATCAAACCTCTCGCCCTACAGAAGTTGAAGAGGAATTTTTTTATGTAAGATCTGTGCACACTGAACCTACAAAGAAGTGACAATCCTCAGTGTCTTTTCAGTCTCAATCCCTTAACAACTTTAATTCACCACAAGTCTGCTTCCCCAGGCATTTTCCCTTCCGTTTTCTCCATTCTTGCTGTGTGTCCTGCCTGTTGAAGAGCAGGGGGAAAAGGGTCCCTCAAGCACAGATGTGCTCATGGGCAGCCACAGCCCTCTCTGAACTACAGAACAGGCTTTGAGCTTGAAGGTTTTCTTCCCACAGTGCTGTTAAATTCCCTGAGCACAATTACAAAGGAGAAAAAAAAAAAAAAAGAGTGAAGGGAGCTATGGAGGAGGTGGGTAATAGAGAAAAAAACAGTGGGGGATGGAGGAGGGCACACACTTAAATTTAACCTGGAATAGCAACAATGAAATGCTCTGCTTTAACAAACCCCTGAGAAGATAAAGAAGGCTCCTTGGAGTGCAATTTCTCCACAATATTTCAGTTGTGTGCATTCCAAGGTGACACAGCTGTGGCAGGACAGCAGAGGGGAGCCCTTCCCTCCTTACACACCTGAAATGTTACCTGCCCTAACACACAAAATGGGAACAGGGCAGGAACTCCCAAACTCATGGGATTGAGCAGCCAAATGGGAACAAGCAGGGACTACAGATCCCCTCTGAGTTTCCAGCAGTTTGCAAACACTCAGCACCAGTGGTGAGTTATGGGCTGACATGTGCCCAGACACATACACCTATTTAACCCACTCAACTTTGTGACTGCTGCTGCTGTTTTTCCCTCTGTAAAAGAAATCATAGTAATTTAGAAACTTTTCAAGCAGTCTTACAGCACAATTCTACTGCCAGCAGCCTACATGTCACGTTCTAGGACAAACTTTAAAAAAATATTCACAAAGAGTATTTAGGTGTTTCAAGCAAGTAGCAGATATCATTGAATAAATATTCTTTTCCTGGCAGTGTTTCTAATCAAAAATGCTGAAAAATGCTGGCTACAGCAGCCTTGAACACCTGCACTCCATACTGCAGAGCCACACTTCTGCCATGGCCTTCAACACAGCATATTTTGACACCAGAAATTAAAATCCACTAGAACAGTTCTATCGATCCTATCAAATAAACATGGACATCTCCCTTCCTACAGCAAAAAAAAACAATTACTTTGGAAGACCATGAGGAATGCTGCAGCAGACTTGTGAAACAGAGCATCATATTTCAAATTCTTACAGAGAAATTTTAACCTGTCATGAGAAATTGATTAAATTCACATAATTGGGTGGATGTGTGTCCTGCATTACTTAGGTCAATATCAGAAAAAATACTGCTTTTAAAATTCTGTTAAGTGTGATGTTTATATTTCCTCATGTAGTTCCTCAAACTACATCTTCAGTTTCATAGTGACAATACAGAAGTAACAGTCCCATTTCCTCTCCCAATTACTTCTTGTGATTTAATCAAGAAAAGAGGGGAACTTCCCTTCTCCTTTAGCCTTGCAGCCTCAGTCACCACAGAGCCTGAAGCATCAGGTTCCTTCCTGCCCTTCTCCACCTGCAGAATTCAGCTACAGCCACTCTCCATCCGAAACACGCTGGAGATGGAGCAGGGCAGCCAACACAAGGAACCACTCTCCTCCAACTGCAAAAATACCCAGGGGAAATTTCAAATAAAAATGCTGCTTCTCTGTTTAAAGTGCAGGAAATGTAAGTTTTCTGAAGCATCCTGTATATCATAGGTTCACTGACAGAAAATGGGAACTCGGGGAATCTAGGAGGCTGCAGATGGAGCTCAGCTAACCCAGTGGAAGTCAGATCTGATGAAGGGGGAACCAGTGTGACCTTCAGAGTATTTAGATTTTTAATGTGCATGTTTTGAAGAAAATCACAGACATTAGAAAGAAAAAAAAACTTGACAAGACTTAACACTGCTCTCCTGCCACACACAAACAAAATGGAAGCCTACACACACACCCCAGCATGAGTTCTCACCACAGCCCCTGCTTTCTCCCCAAAACAATAATACAATTGCAGCTACAACTTTTAAGTGCACCTCAGTTTTTCTAATCAATCCTGATATCATTTTCTCACATGAAATGCAACCAAAAGCTTCTTCTTCAGCCTAATGCCACCTGAGTTTTCAGCCTTCTTAGTTTTCAGATCCCTAAAGTTTTCCACTGGAGATGCAAGTGTTCCTATGGACAACTGAGGGCTACTATAAATAGGCTGCTCTGCTCAGCTGCTTTTCACAGAGTTGGACAGAAATAGCCAACCCTCCTACCCCTTCCCAGGAGTGGGGCAAAGCCTACTTCTCTGCCTATTTTCTGGCTCACAAGCTGTGAACCGTCTTTAAAGGTTTTCCTCATTTTGGGGCAATTGCCCAAAGCAGCCTTGCCCACGGAGCCAGAGCTCACAGGTACTGACCCAGGGCCTTACTCCATATCAGAGTCAGGGCAAAAAACCAGATTTCAGTACTTGTGTGTTCATGTTCAAAGGTAAAACAGAACAACTACACACAACCACCATGCCTGGTAGCTTACCAGCTTTAAACACCAGTACTGCAGAGAACAGAGAACTTATTTCCAGCTGCATGGCTAGCAGATTTTTTTACAAGGTCACAATTTGACTTACATGAGGAAAATAAATATGTTAAGAAAATCCTTTTTGCACCAAACACAACATGGCAGGCCTTGTACTCTTGCATTTGAGACCTAATTTAAACAGATACATTGAATTATACAATGTGTGCTTGCATTTATTAAGTCCAGATGTGGCTCTGAAAAGAGCTTTATCGTTTCAGGGGTTTCCCCCTGCCCCCCATTGTTTTTCACTGGACAATTCAGAAGGGCATATGGCACTGCTTAAACAGCTTCCAGGATTTTCAGCCTGACAGCAACAACACAGCAATGCTGACTGCAAATCTGAGCCTTTTCAAGCTCTGGAGATGACAATCATTTTCCACTTCTCCTCCCAAACTGAAAAATTGCTTGCTGTATTTTATTATATTTTCCTACTACACTGAAACTCTACATGTAATGTTCACCACCAAATAGATTTATATTTTCATCCATTTAATATACTGCTTTCTTTAAAATAAACGCACACACGCTAAAGCCTTTCTTTCCCAGCATGTCACTAATTACCCCATTGCTTGGCTCTGCACTCGCTCTGGGGGAAGTGGGGGAGGTTCCTACGAGACACCCAGACAAGCAGATGGATTTGCTGCTCTAGAAACAGTGCTCAAGTCACATTTTGCTCCTTCTCCAGGTTGTTCAGTGACAAGATGCAAAAGGAGCCCAGCAGTGCTTGCAGTGACAGAGTTATGCTGCTCCTGGCCCACCACAGCCTCGCTGGGACTCCCAAATGAGAAGGGCAATAAACCACCAGGCTCTGGTGAAGTCCCTCCTATTGCTGAGAGTTGCCATGTCTCATCATGCTGTGAGAAGACTTCAACTGTACCAAATCAGTGTCCTGAGAGTCACCAAACAAGGCTTAAATACACAAAGACTAAGCAGGGGGGAATTATGGCCTGGGCATGATTTTTATAAATACAGTAGATCCAGCCACTGCTGCTTATCCAACAAGATTCATGAGCACTCCAGTAAGATTTTAAAGCACTGCCCTGCTTCTGTCTACAGAACTCAGCACCAGCTACATTAACTAATCCAACTGAATTGTCCTAGAACAGATTTTCAAAACAGCTTTTATCAGCTGTGTTCAGAAACAGTTGACAACTCTTCCCATTTCCCATTTTTAGTATTGTCCCAAAACAAGATCAACTGCTCTACACTGATACACACTGTTCTGAGTGTCTCTGCCATATTCTTCCGGGGCGTGGAGACCTTTGCTTTTAGTTTGGGGTTTGTTTGGTTTTGGTTTTTACTTTCCTTTTGTCCTGTATGATTCCCACAAATACTGGAGTGGGAAGCTGTGCATAAGTGATTGCGACACGACTGAAAAAAAGATTGGCAGATTTCACACATGAACTGAACACCAACACAGCAGCCAAGAAGATTCAGCACAGCAGAAGAACACACAGCAAAAAGTATTTTCTCAGGAACATGGGCTACAAATCCTCAGGTTTCAGTGATCCTTTCATCTACAGCAGCTGGGCATGATACAAAAATACACCCCATAAAGAAGAGCTCAAGATAGTTCAAGAGTTGCTCCTGTCCTGTTAGCCAGCAATCTGCTGCTGACACGAGCTCTCCACAGCTGAAGCCCTGGGAGCGCTCCTGCACACAGGGGAAGCATGCACTCCTCTTTTCTGTCATCCTGGATGCCTCTTTTCCTCAGGGCTCTCCCCAGACTCAGAATGGGGAGACTCAGTCTCCTCAGACTCATCCCAAAATATTCACAATGTCTTTTGGCATTCAAGTCAACTGTCATTAGGATGTGTACTGGAACATCCAAAATCCCAAAATACACAGGGAAAACAAAGAAATAAAGAGACTTAAAACCACACCTTAGCTCTGCCCACCACATCTTCACAAGTATTGCTCCCCTGGTGTCAAAACACCAAGGCAGCAGCTTTTGGGCTGCAACAAACTACATCAGCTCACTGATAAAGGCATCTTCTGATCCCCTCTCCTGACCTGCTCCCTGCAGCATCCCTGCCTCACTCCTGGCTGGAGGCAGAGATGAAAGCTCTGCCAGCCCAAGGCTCAGGGCACCAACTGCCTCATATGTCAATGGCATCAGTCAGACACAACCCACAGACATCTGGCACTTCTCTACAGCACTGTCCTTCCAAGATAAAAAGCCTTACAAATTCAAATCAATATTTTCACTACTGCATTAAATTATCACTTTTCTGTTTCACATCTAATCCCAACTGCTTTCTGCCCACAAAGTGACCTGCTCAGGGAAGCGATCTCAACACCATATGCCACTGCTTACCCAAGCCAAGCCAGCTCACTTGTTTGTCCTTGTCAACACCAGGCCAAGGCACAGAAAGCTGCCATGGATTTGCCAGCAGCAAACCTCAAAACATATTTAATACAGTAGAACCTGACAGTTTTTTGTGCTGGGGAAGCCTTCCTTGACAGTCATTAATCTCAGGAATTCAGAACAGTGCTCTCTGGAACAGAGAATTATTGGTATCTTTGGGATTCTTGCCATAAAACAGCTTAGGGAAAGACAGTGAATCTTATTTCCTGTCTTCATTCAGCATTAATGTGCACAGTTGGTAAACCCAAAATTACACCACATATGTTTCCAGCTCTTTTAATCCAACCACTTCACAAAAGTAATGAAGAAAGATCACTTCCATTTTACAAAACTTCATATTTCACTGCAGCAAGTCCACAAAAGCCCCAGTCTTTTAAATACAAACTACTTAGACCCTGCCTCATTTAAAATAAACCATAATGCCATTTGGTATATAAGCATTGCTTTTCTCTCAGAGAGTGACCTTTTGAAAAGCCAGAAGGGAACTGATTTTGGGAACAGAGATTACTCTTATTAGAAAAAACAAAAGGCAATAAAAACTGCTTCTAGGCATTAAAATCTTTAAAATCAGCACAGTTTGAGACACTTTATTAATCACAGAAACTCCACATGCCCAAGAACACACAATAAATTTTTCAAAAATCTTTACAGTCAAGTGACAAGACACTTTGGATTAAGTCAGTCACTGTATCATTTCAGCAATGAGATCCCTGCAAAAGCACAGATAAAAGAACAAAACTGCCTGAAAGACAACTCACAAGAGAAAAAATAAAAGGACTTAGGAGAAACATGAACAACTGTATGAAGCATATTAAGCATCTTTCTTTCAGATACACACAGTGGAACCAGCACATCCATAAACCCCAATGGTTTTCAACTCAATTTGCAGCAGCATGTGGGGATTAAGGCAAGAACAAAGGACAGCTCAGAGAAACAAACCTATCATCAAACATGAAGTTGAAGCAGCCCTCCATGCTTTTCAGAAAACTGCACATGGGCTAGAAATAGGGAAAGCACAATTGCATTATACCCAGTGACATTAAGGTAGTTTTCCTGGTACTGTCCTGCTGAAACTCTGCTCACTGAACAAGGAGAGAAGGGAAATTTGGGTCAGAACATTCTCTGATGAAGATGCAGAACCCAAATCTCAAACAAAGGACAGCAAATTATTAAAGTATGATTAACTCATTTGCAATTAATAGATAACATTGTCCTAAAAGGCCTGGTAAAAGTAAAATAAGAGAGATAAAGCTAATAAAGTGTGAATGATTGTGAATTCTCAGAAAACTGTTCAAATATTAGCGTGGTCAGCAAAAGATTAACAAAAGGCTCCTCCTAAAACAAAGCAGAGTGACAAGGCTGTGTTTGCTTTCTCAGCTTAAGACATCCAGGTTTTGTTTAGATGCAATCATCTCTGTAACGTGAGAAAAACACAAGTACAAGGGAAGGCAGCCCTGTAGCAAGGGATGAGCAGCTGAAAAATTGCTTATGGAAAGAGCAAACCTTCAGGGATTAGAATCACTGCCCAGTGCCCAGCCAGCCCCAACAGGACACCCAGCAGAGAGGGCAGAACCAGACACAGGCAAGCTCTGCCTTGGCTGCCTCACCCACAGGTGAGCAAAGCCCGGAGCTCATCTCCCAGAGAGCCCTGGCAGCCAGGGCTGGGGACTGGGCCCCACACTGCCACCAGCCATCCTGAGAGCCCCAGACACGAGCCAGAATGCAACCCCCACACTGCCACCAGCCATCCTGAGAGCCCCAGACACGAGCCAGAATGCAAACCCCACACAGAGGGGCCATGCTCCTGTGAGAACTGAAGCTTTACACTGTGCAGATTTCACCTGTGTGAGCTAACCCTGACTCACTATTTATACAGAATGTAACAGCTGCACATTAGAAACAATATTCTCTTTTTGCTATTTCTACAAACAAAATAGGGCGAATGTCCAAATTTAAAAACAATGTTTCAGTTGTTAAAAGCCAGTTTAACCCAGTATACAAGTAACGTATGGAAAAATCCTAGGAATAATTTTATTTGATTTAAAAGACAGACATGCCATTATAAAACATGCCTGCAATGACCAGTAAGGCAGCCAGACTTGGCTTTCAAGAGCTGCAAAAAAGGAATTGCAGAGAACTGGTCTAATGACAAAACAGTATTTGCTAATATATAAATAAATAAATAAATCACCTGACCTACCACTACAGAATCAACTGTACAGTGGCCTTCAAACATATGCCTTAACACTTCATATTAATTCTGCTAAAATATAGTCCAACTAACCACCATGAATGAAGTCAGAATATGCAGTGAAATAAAAATTATGAAGTTCTGTAGCCTGACAAGTAATTTCTGTTGGTCAAGTCCTGCCTCAAGTGATTTAAACTGACCTATATTTAAAGCAACTACGTTGAAATGATTGCTCTATTTTTGTAGGAGAAAGTAAGACTGTCCCATACTATCATTCTCAAGCATTCATCATGTCTCCTTTCCCTTTAGGGATTCATTTTGTGGACCGATGCATTATAGCACCACTTCTGAAAAATCACAAAACAGTTATTTAAAACGCCAGTTAAACACAAAAAGGACCTTTAACAAAAATGTCTGTATTTACAGTCAGTTCTCTTCATTCGCTGCTAAAATATACAGAGCCTTGGATTTATTATTTGTGGGTCGTTTTTCCCTTTAATCTTATATTCAGACTAAATTAGCACTTCTAAAAAACAAAACCCAGAGAGACTTCTCATGAGTGGAAAATTTGCCATGCTTATGAGCTCGAAGGCAAAATTCATGAAGGGAGTTATCTGTTCTCCTTTTAATTTCATATGCTGGTAACACATGACAAAAACAAGTTCTCTACATCAAGAATTCTAAAGCTGTGGCTTTTCAAATATAGTTACTTGTACACAGCAGCAAAATGCAATACCCACCCGAGCAGCCACTGCCCCAGGGCTCTGGCTCCCAGCAGGGGCTGCAGGAAGCCTTGGTGAGGATCTCAGGCTGGACCCCAACCACCCCAGTGCTGCATGTGATGTCCACACTGTCCTCATCAAGTAAGAGCTGCTAGCAAAGCTCAAGCCAGTGAAATAAAACTCTTCTGCTTTTCTGTGTGGAAAATCCCAATTTCTGTTTCCTGTGACTCATCTTTAAAACCAAAACCTCCAGTGCAAAATCAAACGACAGAAAGTAGAGGGAAATTATTACTGGAACAGCAAAATGTCACTTCCAGACATGCTGATACACCAACACCCAAGCATGACCCATCGAGGCTGAGAAAGTATTTTTTAAAAAGCCCAAAAATCCCATAAAAGAGCTCTCCACACTTTACATGGGAACCAGCACCCTGCTGGGGCAGTGGCCAACATCCTAAAAAGAAGTGGCAGTTACCAAAATTATTTTTTTGTCAAAAGGCAAGCCTATGCCACTGATCAAAGTATCCAAGTATGTAGGAAAACAAACTCTAAACCAGAAGAGAAGCTCCATGGGCAAGAGATGCCCGAGACCCAGAGCCCTCAGAAGGACAGTCTAGAATGGATGTCAGCCACAGGGTTATAAAAAGCATCCCTGTAAAAAAGGATGTTTTCCCACTATCATTTTAGTCCTCTTCCCTTGACTGTTACTTTTTTCCTTGGGCTTTCAGTAAATAGAAAAAAAACCTAAAAAACAAAGTAAAGCAAAAGTATTTACTTCTTGGAAAAAATTAATTTTTTCCTTTGATGCCTTTGATTACAGCGAAAATCATTGTCAAGCAAATTTTAGAGTGTACACATGGCATCCTAACAGATAGCTTTTAAATTGCCTTTCCATTTGGTTTAGCCAAGGTTTATTCAAGGAGACCCACCTTGAGCTGTCTGCTGCCAGTCACAGATGTTTCTAATGTAATGTAATGAAAGGCCTGTGTTTGCCCAGTAATTGGGTTCTCAGGTACCAATCTTTGGAGGAAAAAGAAAGCTGCTCTTCAGACCTACCTGTAAACTCCAGTTCCTGAGCTGACCTAAGGGCTAACCAATGCAATTAACATTGACAGGGTCCTAAATTCTGTCTTATCTCCTTAGTCTGAGGCTGCAGGAGCACAGCAGGATTCTGACACATCCTTTGGATGCAGGTGCACTGCCATCCTCTGTCCCTGAACTGCAACAATTGCCCCCAGCCACTGCACTGACCTTTCCTTTGCACTGCTCCAGGCAGTCACACAGCACAGAGCAGGAAGAAAGACCTCAGCCACTGCAACCTCTTCTTCTGGCCAAAAAAGAATGAAGTATCCCTACATATATTCTCTGTGTTTGCACTGAAGGAAACTGCCCGGTTTTAGTCAACAGCATTATAGATAATATTTACAGAGACAAAAATATACAGTCTAGCATAGGTCATCTTTCCATTCTGCAAAGTGAAACACTGAAAACTCTAGATAAAAACAATATAATTACATTTTACAACATCCTTAACTGACAAGTCTATCAAAACCAGCTCTCCTTTTGTCTCTAATGATGAAGTTTTAAACTGTTTTACAACCATGACCATTTACATAAACAAAGAGGAGAAAAATAAAAACACATGTGGACTAATAAACACTATAAGAAAAATACTTCTCCACTCTTTTCTGTAGATCTGGCCCCAAACATAAAACAAGAGGGAAACAATGACAATTCCTAATAAAACTTTAATCTGCCAGTCATATTTGGTTTGGAAGTCAACCAGTCTCCCAATCCAATGGCCTTCCCAAACAAAAATGTTCCATTGATATAATTATCCATTAGAGACATCAGAGTATTCTTCTAGCCAACAGTGGAACATTTTTTTCACGTTAACTTTTAACACTTTCAATTTCCTACACTATTTAAAAATTCAAACACAAAAATCCAGTGGCATTTGCCTTTCAAGAGAGGTTCTCTCTATTGCTGATTGCTCCAGGTTTAACTCTGTACAATGCATTAACAGTTAAACTGAACTTGAGGGCACATCTGCCCCCAGCCTTTTGTTTTGAAGTCCAGGCCACACAATTATATTAAAGATGCCTAGAACAGTTAAGGCTTGTATATCTTCAGCAAGTATAAACTCCTTGTTAAAAGTCTTCTATGGGCCTACTAGAAATGGTAACCAAACCTGACAAAACTATGAACAGGTATTAAAATATCCTAGTAATTTTTCAAATGTGTCTCAAATGCATTTTACCTACCATCCACCAGGAATGTTCAGGGGAAAAAAATTGTGGCATTATTTATCACAATAGATACACAGAGTTTTAAAACAGTAGGACTTCCTGAAACCAGTTCCCCTACCCTACTGCTCCTTGTGAAATTGCCAGGAAAGCAACGAGCCCCTTGGGCAGAGAGCTCAACACACACCCTGGGCCTTTTGCTCCTGTTCAAGGACATGAAGAGCAGAACCAGCCAAGTGCCCCATTGCCCAAAATGTACAGGACAGAGGACCCTGGCAGGAAGGAGTGTGTCTCACAGGACACACAGCATCACATCACCTTGAAGAAGGGCTGTTAGAGTTCAAAAAGAGTCTCCAGCTGTGCAGCAATCTGCTTACATGTCTCCTTCTAGCCAGGATAAGGAGATGAAGAAGATGCAGCTGGCATTCGATGCAGCCAGCCAAGCCAGCACACACATGTGACAAACATAAAGCAACTGCTCCAAGAGCTGCCTGCCCTACCCCTGGGACAGAGCTGAGGGCAGAGCTGACCTGGACCCTGGCCAGCTGCTCCATGTCCATCCACTGAAACTGCTGGTGGGAGAGAACACTTCCAGCTCTCAGAGCTGTTCAGAGAGACTTTGGGGGAAGTTTTCTCCATCATCTACCCTGTGAGGTGAGCTGTTAGTATCCACAGAAAGCACCAGCCTTGTGGTGAAAACAGCACAGGAAAGCAGACTACAGAACTCAGAAACCACAAGAGAAGAGAAAGGGAGCAAGAACAACCAAACATCACAACAGGGGACAGAGTTTTCTATCAATCCTGGGTTCATCCCCAGCTACCAGCACTGAAGATTCTGAGATCCTACCCTGGTTGTTTTCCCCAACATTTTTTCTCCTTGTGCCTGAACTCGAGATGTGACAACTGTGAGCTCTGAAACAACTGCCTCAGGAGTTTGTCTTACAAGCAAGAACAGACTCACTAGGACTGCTCACACGACCACCCACCACCTCCACCTCATCGTGGCTGCAGAAATCACTGCTCATAAAGCAGTTCCAGGTCCTTCCCAGCACAGCACATTAAAGTCAACCAGCATCCTTTTCTGTTTGACTGGGTGGCAAACCGCTGCAAGCAATTCCTGAACCCTCACAGCAGAAGCAGGAGCCAGACTGTGACCTTGTCAGCCATCCCAGTGTGGGCTGTTTGTAATATTGAGTCAGAACCTACAGAAAAACAGCTGAGCTTGCCCTTTACTACTCCCTTTGCTTCAGTCAGCTACAGTTCACAAGTCTGGCTTCAAATGCCACAGTTCCACATGTGGATAAGAGGGATAAAATATCAAGCATTTAAAGGAGTTATGCTCTGCTCTAAAGCAGAAGTTTGAAAATAGAAAATATGTATCACTTGTATAAGTATACATTTAGTGTTACTGTTTTGCTTCTATAAACAAATTTATTACAGAAAGGAACAGACATTTTCAACATTTCATGCTTAGAAAAGCAGTAGCATATTTTAAAATTACCAGCCCTCCTCCACAAAGCTGTGCACTGCTTGCTAACAGAGATTCACAATCTCACAACAGCATAAAACATTCATTTCCACTCCAAATGCTTCAGGAGGTACCTCCCTTCTAACAAAACAAAATAAATCAGTGGCTTGGGCATTTTCCTGAGTCTAAATGTATAAACACTCATTTTCATTCCATGAACATAAACCATATTATCAATCATTTAGGCTGGAAAAGACCTCTAAGATCAACACCAACCATTAACCTAACACCACTGCATTCACCACCAAATCATGACCCCAAGCGCCACATCTACATGTCCTTGAAATCCCTCCAGGGATGGTGGCTCCACCAGTGCCCTGAGCAGGCTGCTCAATGCCAAACCACCCTTCTGGTGAAGAGATTTCTCCTAATACTCCATATAAACATCCCCTGGCACAACTTGAGACTATTTCATCTTTTCCTATCACATGTTACCTGGGAGAAGAGACTGATCCCCACCTTGTACAACCTCCTTTTGGGTAGCTGTAGGGAGTGATAAAACCCTCCTGAGCCCCCTTTTCTCCAGGCTAAACACTCCCAGCACCCCCAGCCACCCCTCATCAGACTTGTGCTCCAGTCCCTGCACCAGCTCTGCTGGGGAATTGCTCCAGACCCCAGAGCCTGTCTTGTCATGAGGGGCTTGTAGCAGGATGCTCTGCCTGAGCTGTAAAACAGCTCAAATTTTACTCTATTTGCAAAGAAGTTTTAAGTGTTGGATGGAGAAGGAGGGGTTCATGCTAATTTTGGTGTTGAAGAATGCTGAGACCAGCCAGACTCACCAATCCCAAAGTCCAACATTCTGAGGATGTGAAAAAACAGTGTTTCCTGACAGAAACAGGCACTGATGAGGCTGTGACAAAGCTCCTGATAAAGCAACAACAAGTGATAGCACTGGTAACTCACCCGAAGCTGCTGAGCTGCAGGCTGCCCAGCTGGCACAGCTCACCTAGAAGCACAAGGTGATCCAAGAGAGTTTTGGTTTTGCTGTGGAGATGGACTTTGCTCCAAGTTTGGACTTGCTCTACATCCTGAAGCTGGCAGAAGTTAACGTATGAGGCTACCTGAATGTCTTGGCTCCCAGCGGACTGTACTGCAGCTCTCATGGTGTAAAGGTCTCTGTATCACTGTTGGTATTGGCACTGAGCTCCACCTTGGCTGCCTGCTGCAGCTTACATGCTTTTTTAAGCACTTCTCAAACATCCTTATCTCTAGCAGAAATGTTATGTTCTAATTAAGCAGAAAATCATTTTATCTTTAGATGAAATGTGATTCACTCTCCTAAATGCCTACCTCCTCATCTCTAAATAAAACTCATTTAGTTAACAATTCAGTTTCATGTTTCAGCTGCAGCTCCTCCAGGACCTTCACCCTATGCACAATTCAAAACCAACCCTACAGCATCAAGGACAGAGCTATAACGAGCCTAAAGGGCAAAAAAAGCTGCAATCAGACCCCTGGCTGGTGCCCAGAGGAGGCTGAAGAAGCAATTCAGAGCCACAGGTCCCTTTATGACATGCAAATGAGCACACTAAAATAACAGTAGAAAACCACAAAGTTTCTTTCACCTTCTCTCCCTCCCTTTTTTTAAGTTGTCTGTCATGGACAAAAGACACATTCCAATGTAATCTTTTGGGTTTGGGGGTTTTTACACTGTGCAGAAAAAAGCACAGCCCAGAAGGACTGTGCTCAGTAAAACACAATGAAAGGTGACAACAACAACAAAGAATGTTATCCTGTCCTATGGGCTGTACTTTTACTTGCCTTCTAACAGCAACTCACTACATTGCTGTGCATTAATTAGTACAAACCACATTACCACAAAACATGGCTTGACCTGTAAGTGTTCCTCTGCTGCAGCAGGTGATGATCAGGCGCAGGGCGCAGTGCCCATCCGCCTTCAGCACCACCTCCTGCTCAGCCACCAGGGCCCTCTGCACTGACCCACCTGAAGCACAACACTGTTTTACAATTTTAACATTGTTTTACAGCAATTTATCTGCTCTCGAACAAACTGACCACTTTTGATGAACCAATCCAAATGCCTGAAGTTCCCTGATGGGAGGGTACAAATCAGGAGAAGTTCCAGCACTCAAACCTCTCACAGCACTTTCCTAAATCCCATCTGGTCTGATGCAATGTGAAATAGGAATTGCAGCAGTTTTCACTCCAATGTCGTTTGCCTGCTTTCATGGAAGGAGTCAATCACACTCAATTACTTAACTGCACTACAAAATGCAATTTTTTTTTTAATACAGTAGCCTGATTTGAACTCTCTAGATCGTATAGATTCCTACACAGCACACAAAACTGCTTCTTACTTTTTTTTTAAAACAAGCAATCAAAATTCCTTACAAACAAACAAAAAAACCCCAAAATAAACCCCAAGTATTTCAATAAGGAAAGAATGCTTAAACATCATGTAATCATGGCAATTTTAAACACACAGACCACCATATGTGGAAAACAAAGCATGAGGACACTTACAGAATTGCAGACTGAGGCTCAAAAAGGCTAACAAGGCTGCCAAGGCCAGCAAGAACAGAAAACGGTTTCGGAAAAGCATTATTATTCACTCTGCTTGCTCTTCATGGTTTCATCTTCAGATATCTGTGGTTCCTGCAAACAACAAAATAGCGGCAAATATATATTTCAGATGTGGAAGCATCAGTTATTCTATAAAGGTAAGAACACAAGGCAATTCAAATTGGCAACAACAAAATGGAGAAGTTGCCTTCACCCTAACAACAGGGTAATACAGGTAACTGTATTTCCACAACAAAACTTTTAGGTAAATAAAAAAGATTTCTATTTTCCATAAAATTAAGCTTGCTCCTGATAACACAGAGTTAATACTCGCATTCACAATTCTTAAGATAATAAAGAGTAGAGAAAAGCTGTCAGTCCCACTACACAGTAAGCAAAAAAGTAATTAAGCCTCAGCAGTTGTTAGTCATTGCAAAAATAAAAATACAAAAAAAAACCCAAGCCCTCTCCTGAAAACATCCAAGCACACTTTTCCTTGCAAAATGACATTCTGAAGAGTACAGAATCTGCTCAAGTGGCCTGTTTTCACAGATGTACGCTCTCCTGTGGAAAACTGCTCTATATAAGGGATGAGAGGGGGTTGCTCTCCCCCCTTACATGCCTTTTTTTCTTTTTTAAACAACCAGCTGCTCTTATGTGCAAGAGATGCCTCCTCCTAGCACCAACAGTGTGCTGCAGGAAATTGGTTTGTCTTGAAAGAAATCTTCTGAGATTCCCAGATCCTTTGAACTGAGTTCTGTTTATGACAGAACATTCAAACCTGTTGACAGAAAGTAACTTTTTTTCCCCTCCACCGTTTCTTTTTGCCCAAGAACTTATTTCCTCACAGAAAGAGGCCTCTCTTTATTTTTCCTGCTTTTGAAAATGACAAGTCTTACATACACATGTAATTAACACATATTTGCTTACCAAAACTCTTCTGGACTCCAAAAACTAACCATCTTAGCAAGATTTTCATCTCTGAGTGCTGATAAAACCACAACCTCAAAATTCTGATATTTTCTACACCACTCCCTTCCCCCCCCAATTAATTTTCTTACTGGTATTTGAAAAGATCTCAGGGATCACTGAACTTATTTTATCCACTGGGGTTTGGTCTTGAAAATAGTTGTGTGACTGCACTAAGTGAAATCCATTACACACATATATTTTGCAAGACTGAGGTCTTTCCATCTCATTTTACTTGGACAACTACCTTTACAGCTTTTGGAAACTGTGGAAAAATAGAAAGATCTGGAGATTCTGAGAAGCAAGAAACCAGAGTCATTACAGTATTTTTCCCAAAGGCTAACAGCACCATAAATGGCATGTGCAAGCAGTAATAAAAATAAAGTAAAAAGAGAGGGAGGGGGAAAGTTGGAAGGAACAATGTTTAACAGCTCTCAATTTCAAAAAATCATAGCTCATCCTTGAACATCCTAGTGAAGGGCAGGCAGACGCAAAACTGAACTACACACTGCAATTCAACAAAGCTGTGAAGGATAGAAGGTAAAAGGATTAGTGTATGTCAAACACCAGGAGAGAATAAAGCAGTTCAACCAAACAGATGGGACAACAGAAGGAACCACAGGAAAAAGCAAAAAATAGACTTAGCAGGAAGGAGAAGGTAAACCTTTTCAAAAGCTCTCAGGAACAAGAGGTCTTGCGCAGTCTACACAGATTAATACTGTTGTTGCACAAAATAAAGCTGCCACAAAAAAGAAGAAAATTAAAGACTGAAAAATAGGAGATCTTACACACTTCATATTAGCAAAATGTTTGCCTGAGTAAGCTTAATGAGCTTCAAGCCTTAATTGCAAGATCAGAAGCTTTAAAACATTGAGTGTGAAAGGCATCATTCAAGAAATTACCAAGTGGAAAGATTTTTCTTTTGAATATACTTTGGCTTGCCAACAAATTAAAAGTTGCTCTGTTGTGACTTACGAGGCATAGGAACAGCTCCTGCTGAGAAGCTGTTAATTAAAAGCCTGTCAACACAATTTGCCATCAGCTCCTCCCCGGCAAGAGGCTGCAGGGAAGCAGGTGAAGGGATGTGAGACTGAGTCCTGCAGCCTCTGCTCCTCCAGGCTGGCACACGAGGAGCTCCCAGGGCAGAGCTCACTGGGCAGCACAATAACCATTGTGGCACTCACTGAAGGGAGAATTGGCAAGCTAAAAAAATATAAAACAACGCATGGAGGGGGGAGAAATAAAAGCAAACCAACCTTATCTTCCCACTAAACTATTTTTACATGCAGATGAAACAAAACAAACCACACAGCAGAACACATCTGGGGTGTCCAGGACAGACTGTCAGAGAGCAGGAGCACTGCAGAGCATCCCCTGCTAACCTGACATTCAGGCACTGCTGATCTTCACGTGTTTGCCCAGAGCACAGGTCCTGCCCAGCTTCAACATCTCCACACCATGAAGGGATGCTTGCATCAACAGCAAAGGCAATCCCACCAGCAACTGACAGCAGCACCTCGCTGGCTGCAGGAACGTGGTTCAGAGCCAAGGAAGTGCTCACTGCTTTTGCAGGGCACTGAGCACCACAGCGAGGTGAACTCGCTGCCAGGAGCAGCAGCTTCTGCCCAAAATGCAGTGATTGATGCTCATCTCTGAGACAGGGACGTTTAGATTGGATATTAGGAAAAATTTCCTCACAGGCTGCCCAGGGCAGTGGTGGAGGCACCATCCCTGGAGGGATTTAACAGACCTGTAGATGTGGTGCTCAGGGACAGGGTTTGCTCGTGGGTTTGGCAGTGCTGGGGGAACAGTTGGGCTTGACCTTTTCCAACCTAAACAATTCCACAATTCTGCTTCTATAAATACAGTAATTGATAAAGATGACCTTTACAACTCCAAACATTTCAGTCACACTAATATTAAACAGTTTAGAAAATCATAAGGATAGCCATTTAAAAAGCATCCTGCATTGAAATGCAGGCAAGTAAAAGGTACTTCTCAGCCACTTTTTGCAGCATACCTACCTAATACCCATCCACAGAATGGAACTTTTCCTTTTAAACACAATCCAAAATCTCAAGTCATCAAAACATGCCAGAATGACTCACAGCACTTAGAGCACCCTCAGTATTTACCTAATCTCACACGAGTGCTGGTGTAAGGTGTTACTGCATGCTCACACAAAGGTAAAAACAGCCTTATGGTTGAAGACCAGGCCAGGGAGTCAGGAAAAATTGGTAACTACCCAGAAATGCTGGGAGAGAGACAGGCAGCCTGGAGCCCAGGCGAGGCAGAGCAGCTGGCAGCACTAACCTCCCTTCTGCCAGCCAGGGCATCACACAGAACCTCCCCCTGGCAGCACCAGCAACTCAGCAAACCAGAGTCAAGGCATTTCTCGACTGGCTACACTTCTTTATAAGTCAGGCCCTGAAAATAACTTTACATCAATGCTTTTAAAGCACTTGAGATTATATGAGACACTAAACCAGCACTGCCAAACTCCTGTGCCAAGTCACTGATGCTGTTATATCCTCTAAATCACCAGCATCATCTATAATACAAACCTACTCTCCAGCATGAAGCATAAGCACAGAGTTATACTGACTCACCATGACAGCTTAAATGAATTTACTTGATTAAAACAGCATGTCTCCATAAATAATCAATAGTACTCCTCAAAGTCTGCCTCAATAAAATTACTGTATTTATCTGATGTGCTACATCAAAATGACATTGTCTACTGAAACATTAGAGAGCAAAAGTGGTCACAATGAAAAAAACAGCAAAGACAAATGGAGACTTTGCCCCAAAAGGAAGGCAGTGCTCAGTCCGTATATAATTATGTGCCAAAGACAGAGAAAAGTGTATTTTGGAGCAAGCTTATAGCGTGTAGAAGGAAGAACAAAAATCCCACAGACAATATAAGGTTATTGCGAGTAGAATTCATAGATAGTTTTAGAAAAGGTCACAGAATAACAGAGGGACCCACCCATTACTCTGATATCTCTACACTGCATAAGAGATTTTAACTATCATTCCTTTTTTATATATCTTTTGCTTTTCATCTGTATCTGTAGGCTTATTTTTTGACAAAACCTGTTTTGAAGACATCTGGATTGAAGGTGACAGCTCCTGATACAGTTATAATGAAAAGTTCTGCCTTGACTTTAACTTGTGGTGCTCCACCAATCACTCCCCAGCCACTGGGCAGCAGCCTTCCAGGCACATTTTTCATCTACTCACAAGTCCAGCCCCCAGACAACTTCAGACAGTGAGCTCATACTCTTGAATTAGCAACTACAGAAAATAGTTGTGTCAGCAAATGGCACAAGTCAACCCTCTTCTTTGGCACTTCAAGTGATTTGCAATTTTTTCCTGCAGGAATGCAAAGCAGTGGCTGGGATTTTCTGGTCATGACCAAATGGACCAGAGCTATAAAGACCCGTGGCAAGAACCAGAGCAGAGTGGAAATGGGAACATGCAGCAGAACCAATTCCCTGGTCAGCATGACCTGCTTAGTTACTGATGCTTGTAATTGTCACGGTGAGGAAACCCTCACAAAACCCCTGCAGTCACTGTAGCAGCAGCAATTTCAATATGATCCCTGCAACACCAAGGGTGCATTTTGCACAGCATCACAAAGTAACACAGCATCTGTGATACTGTTCAGCACAACTCTCCATTTCCCCATTGGAAAAAAACAAGAAACATACGCTTTTTTTTTAATAGCATTTAAGAAAAATATGTCATAACACTTGGTGCAAATAAATGCATTTCTAAAAAGAGTAAAACTGGCTCATCATTGAAAATATTACATAAAACCTGCTCAGTAGTGTTATTCATGTTAGCCCCCCCACCCCATGAGTGAAACTGGAAGTCAGTAACCACAGGACACACAAAACTCAATGGAAAGTACGAACATGTTAGCAGTCTCATGAAACAAAAACAAACAAACAAACAAAAAAAAAAAAAAAACCACCTAAGTAAAGATAAAGCCCTGATAAAAAAGGCAATTTGTACCACTCCACAAGTAAAGCATGGAAAGAGCAAGAAGCAGTGCCTGTCCAGCAGGACATGGCTACATGTTAATATGTAAAAACTAACAGTTACTTATAAAATAGTTTTATTTTTTGATTACTTAACATTTTACCAACAAGTATCAGATTTTAAGAGAAAAACAGCAAAGATATTGAAGTTTAATATATATTTTAGCACATTAAAATATCCTCATCCAATTTTTTCTTGTCTTCTGTCAGCAAGTTTCCTCCTTACCTAGGCAGTTCTAAAATCCCCATACTGGCACGGCTGGTCCTGCAAAGTACTGCCCAGTCTTTCAAGTGAGCAGCATGAGCTCCCACTTCACACAAGCCAAGGGATCAAACAGATCTTACTTGAACAATTCTGCCCCTCAGTACAGCACTGACCTTCCCTGTGCAGCAGATTTACCCCTGAATTTAGTAAGCCTGATGAGTGCTGAGCACATAGAAGTGATGAAGGGACCAGCAGCCAGGCTGAACATTGGCACACCTCAAAGATAATCCACTGCTCTCAAAATCAAGGTTCTCTTGACTCCAAAATCTGAGCTTTTAGACCTCAAGGTGCACAAGCAGACGAACTGGTTTTGTTCATTTTAAACACCTCTTTCTCCTAAGCAGCTTTCAAGTTTGAGCAGGACTCTCGTAAAGCTTTACACTGGAAATGCTGGAAAAGCCACCTTCAGCTTGCATCCTTCAGAGGGCTGTTTCCTTCTTTCCAGTTCTGTCCTACTCAGTCACCATTAGGAGCCGCCTTCTCTCAGATACCAGATGCTAAGGGATGTGAGCAGAACAAGTGTTTGCATAGTTTGGGTTTGCATTTGATTTTGCCAGTCTAAGTCCTTTAGAATGTACTCATTTTACTGAACTTAGAACCCACCAGTCTATGAATCTCCTGAAACTGGTCAAGAAACACAGTCACACAGAGACACCTATGTTCAAGTTTTGTGCATTAATGTTATAGTTAATGCAGTGTAACATTAGAACACTGCAACTATTCTTTATGAGTTTCACAGCATTGGAAGTTGACTTATTCTGCAGCCAGCAATCTCTCAGTTTCTGGAATTTTCTTACATCAATTTTCTGATGAAATGATGCCCATGTTATCTTGAACAAACATAATTGAGTTAAAAAAATTAGTATGGGAGCTGTTAAAAAAGCATGCAAAGATCATTAAGCGTTGGATTTTAATTGGTTTTTTCACCCTTGCACAGCAAACCATTTACGTGTGTCATCTTACCTCCCTGTACTCTGACCACTGATTGTCTTGCAAAGAAACATTTCTAAAACCAAATTCTTCTGACAACTCAAGTACTTTTGGAAGAAATACCATAATTGGGAGTTGTGAATACCCTTATAAACACTTGAATACCAAGACAGGGACTTTTTTTAGACCAAGGACAATAATTTCTGACATGAAGTCACTAAACAAGATCAGTACTGCAGTTTCTACATAATCAGTGGTTCCTAGAACTATTAATAAGAAAAATATAAGTAAATGCATTAATTAATTCAGAGATTAAGAATACCATAATTTCAAAATAAAAGGTACTATAAAGAAAAGGTACTGCATCTGATTCTTTGGGGATGAAATCATTGCCCCAGAACACCCTTTTCCTTCTCCATCCTCTCTGCTATTCCTAGAATTATCAGCATATGTGAGAGAAGTTCTCAACAGCTGCAATTCAGATACTATTTCCACATCCTCCACATCCTTTCATGAAAAATAAATAAATAAAACCACTATAAATCCAGTCTCTTTTTCTCCAGAACACTTTCCCTTTAGAGACTCAGCTTGGAGGCAGCTTTTTGCCTTCATGCCCAGGCTCTGGCAGCACCCTGACAGCAAAGGCATTTTTGCTCCTACCAGCCCCACTGGCCTATTTACACAGAATATCCAGTGTTCCCATCAGCCAGGACACAGGGATGACATGCCCCTGCCTGGAGGAACCTAACAAAAGTCTAAATTAGTTCAGACAGTAAACAAAGAGAAAAAAGCAGGGCTGCACATAGAAACAATTATGGAATGTTTAATCCAAGCTGTCTGCAGACCCCTTTATGTTCTGCTTTCTCACAGATTTGGACATCTGTTTAGAGCAGAGGACAAAACAGTGGTCAGCAGCAAAATTCACACTTGCCAGCTCACACATCCTCTCCCTTTTAGTCACTGATGCTATGTTCACTCTGGGGGCTCAGAACCCAGGCAGGAACCTCCATGCCTGAGCTGTGCTCCACAGCATGGAAAACACACAGGAAAGGTGCCACAGAGCACCCACAGGAACCTCTGAACTCCTTCAGCACAGATGTCTGCTTGGCATAGCCAAGGCTGCTCTAAGGGCGCCGAGCGCAGCACAATCCCTGAAGATGGATGTGGGCTGGAATCTGAAGCTGCATTTTGGACAGAACAAGATACAGCATGGACTGCTTCCCTCAGACCACAGAGAAGCTTCTCTGCTGTGTTACAGTCTACCAATAAAATCCAATCTACAATAAAATCTGTCAAATGACAAAGCTTTCAACAGATTTCAAGTAACAATGGATCACAAGCCATTCCCCTGTTTAAAAAGTCAGACTTCCTGGCATACCCTAATCTTAAGTATTAAAGAGACCACTGACCACTGCAGTTCCTTTGCTAGCTTAAAACCTCTTCTCTTCTTTTGATATTCCTTTTATGAATTGTTGAAAGTCCCCAAGCTTTGGCCTTTGGTTTTCCAGCTATGACTTTATAGGTCTCATGTGGTTTACTCATTTGAACAGCAAATGTGTGAGATCATGAAATATTTCCAGGAGTAGGTGTCCTTAACTTTGGTTTCTTTTGGTCCACGTAAACCCTTAGTTCAAGAGATTCTTCAGTTCACACAAACTTTTCAGTAAGTGTTTTGATCTGGCTTTGATTACCTCTTTTTGGCTGGAAATAAGATCAAGTTCTACACTACTGTGTGGAAGTCTTAGAAAACTTGAAGTCAATACCAACCCATCAGTCCAGCACATCACTTTGGAGGCTCTGCTTGAACCAAATTTTAATACCCAGGAAAATCTGTCACAAGCCCAACGCTCTGTTATGCACTTCAGGAACGTCCCCATATTCCTACTCCTTCTCCTATGCAATAATAGGCCATACAAGCCTCTGAACTGCAGAGAAAGTAAAAACAAAACCAAAGGAAGTTCTTTTACTTCCTTAAAGGAAACTGAGCACCTCTATTTTAACAGTATTATGAAACTTGAAGGAAACCTTATGATTTTGATGGCTCCAGGCCAGAACTGAATATTAACTGGAAGCAAAACATTTCTAGAACATAGCGATAATTAAATAATTCTTAAGAAACAGCACCAGAATGTAATTATTTAAAACTTACCATTTTAAAACCATATACCATATGCTCATAACTATAAGCATAGATCCTAATCACCCCCAGATCACAGCCAGTGGCTGATCAGATAACATCACAGCTCCAAAAAGCACACATAGGCAAAGGAGTTAAAATGCTTAAATCATTAAATGATTTTTGGGGGTTGTTTTTAAGTTAAGGTTTTACTTTCTTACAGTTTTAATTGTTTGAACAACTCCATCTCCTGCTATAACACTCCCCTGTGCCTGTTTCCTCTGAGCAGGAATCTGCCTCCCTCTGCCCCAGTGTCAGGGGCTGTGTCCTGAGGCAAATACCTTCTTCTGGCACTAACTTTGAAAGTAAACATTGCAGGGATGCACTCAAAGCTAGCTGTGATCAACCAGGGAAGACAAGTTGAATAAACAGATCAGTGAAGAAAGTTCATAAACACAAAAATGCTTATCTTCCCACACTGAGTCAAATTTATCCCATGTAATGTTCAAGATGATGTTAGTATTAAGGACAGTATTTTTCACTGCTTGTCAGCTCTTCCACTCAGTTTAGATTTGGATTTCAGAATGTGATCCGAGTTCCCAAATCTGTATTTCTTTTAATTCCAAATGACCTTATACTGGGTCAGTTTATACCCTACCTCACACATTCATACTCTGCAGGTGGAGGTTACACCCACACTGTCCTCAGGGGCCCACACAGGCTGATTTGCTCACAGTATCCAAACTGAATTGATTTGGGGGCACTTTATCTCTTCAGCCCTCTCTCCATCCTGTCTTGTGCCCCATCTTCACGTGGTCCTTCACACTCACCCTCTGGAGAACTGCCAGAATTTGAACCCAGTGCCCCAGCCATTGCCCCACAGCTGTCAGGGAGAAATGCACCACTCGCCACTCTCACCCTAAAATGCACCATTTTACATCTGCTGATTTCCAGAGCTTTCCAGGCAGTAAAATACAATTTTACTAAATTAGCTTAATTATAGATATGAAAAATGACAGTGCAACAACCTGTTAAATGTTGCAAGAGGGATGAAAGGAATGACATTGATTTTTACCCATCACATTTCTACTCTATCCTATCCTTGTGTTCAAGCTATATTTTGACCCTCATCCCAAAAGATTTTTCTTCTGCCTATAGGCCTGCATGAGATCTGTTCCATCCTGGTTTTATATGTCAGGTCACCCAAAACTTCTACATTCAACCACTTCCATAAAATCTCAAGGATTCAAAATTACAGGGCAGATATACATTTCTGTTCCAAATGGAAAACTTGTGCTTCTCCACACATTCTACTCTTACCCACTGCAACTCATACCGGAGAGGAAAAAAAAAAGATTAAACATACTTTATTCAGCAGTTTTGTCATCTTCCTGCAATCTAACCCCAGAATGGTGATTACACAGATGCATTAGCACACAGTCAGCATTTTCTGCTGCCCTTTCCTCCCCACAGCACTCTGCACAGCTGCCAACTCGTCTGGCTGCTTGAGAGCTGAATGGGGAATAACACAGGCACCACACCGGGAAAACTGCCATGCTGCTGGCAAAAGGGCATGCCTGCCTCTTCCCTGGATCCTCATGGCAGCAGCACAAGCTCACCACTAGGAACACATCATCTTCCAGAGACAGCTGAACACACAGGTGCAGACAGGAGAGTTATTGCTTCAAAAGGAAAAATAAAATAGGTTTAGGTAAACAGCGCTGGCATTCAATATCATGTCCCAGCATTTCCTTGGAAAGGCCCTTTGCCTACAGTTCTGTTGCTTTATTTGCTTAGCTGGTTTTACATTTTATCAGCCCACAGAAGCTCCCCATGAAGGTACCCAAAGGTCTTGAGAGAACCACAAGGCTGCGTTCAGACTCACGAGCAAACCAACATTACAACCACAGACACAGGGAGTGAGAATAAACCATGAGAAATACAGGGCGAAGTGCAAGAACCAGTGCCATCACTCTGTCCTTTTAACAGCGATTAACCACTGAGGGTACCAGCTGTCTGTGTGCAGGGTCCCCACCAGCCACTGCCAGCATCAGCCAGGCACAGCACAGCATCTTGCAGGACACAGGGACATTCATTATTGCACACCCTGACACACAGCTGGGGTGTCTGTGGTTTTATTTTCACAAGGGAAACAGTGAATGCGACAGTTTGGGGGGGAAACTGACTTCATTCTTGGTTCATGCTAAAGTTTTGGGTGGCTGTAGAAACTATGAATGGATCAGCTGAGAAACAACCCCTGATGAGTATTTCCAGACAGCCGTTCTGAAAGTGTTCACCATGTGGCACAAACAGATAAGCCTAATTATTTCAGCTTCCAAAAATCAGTTACTTTTTAGAAATATGCCAGCTGTCTAGCTTTTCAAAACCCAGTTTACTTCTCTAATCAATATGAAATAGCCTGTCAATCTTGCTCTGAATCCTCTGCCTGTCATCAGAACCACTTAGAGCCTAATCACACACTTACCATCCACCTTTGTAGACCTCCTAGCAAATGTTTCTATTATCAGCTTGCACAATGGAAAACAAAAAAAAAAAGCTCTTTCTTGCTGCTCAGGATGAACCATTACATTGATGATTCAGGCATTATCTGTTTTTTCAAAAAGAATGGTAAATGCCATTTGTCACAGTACACCTTCCCACTCTTCTGCTTCTTCACTGAACAAGAAAATGCCTCACCCAGCTGTAATCAGAGAACATCTAATATTTTCAAGACAAACAAGAACAATGAATTTTGAATTCTAAACCAAACGGAACAAAACAAGCCATGTGCCCCTACACAGACTTAAGTCAAGACTCATGTATCCTCCCCTACAAATTTTAGACAATAAAATTTCCCAAATTCTTCTGCCCTAAATAGTGTGCAAAGCTAAATGCTTGCTTCAGGGGACTCACTTTGGGATTCACCAAAGTGCAGCCTGATTTTAACAGAATATGAAGCATGTCACAGTCTGTACAGCATTCCTAGTATCCTCCTGGAAAACTGCTACAGAAACCTTCTGTCATTATCTTCATTTACAGAGCTTTATGACCAACTGTTTCCAATTCTGTTTCTGTGTAATTTATGCCATACACTGGCCTGCATTTCCATTCCCTATTAAGGAAAGCATTTTCAAAAGCATGTAAAAGAAAATAATATCCATTTTGAAGCACCATATTTTATCAGTACTGCAATATTTTAATACAAGTCCATTAAAATTACCATGACACTCAAACCCATGCAAGTAAAAATCTTGCTTGAAATCTACATTTAAGTCTCCTCCCAAGCATTTGACATTTCTTCCCTTTTTGCTCCAAAATTTTCTTTTGTATATCATTTTGTATATAAAGTTTTCTTTTGTATACAATTTACCACCCAAGCCAGAGTTTTTTAAATAAACCCTTCTGAATGTGAATCAGTGCTCACTTACTGCCTCCCTCTCCCAGGGAATCAACATTAAAGGCCATGTCCAAACACTTCCCGAATGTGATGCACCGCTGGGACAGTTCCGACCCAAACTCCACTCTCTGTCCAACATTTGGACCACTGAGGTTCTTTTTAAGCAGCTCTTTTCCCACCCCTGATGCTGTCTGGCATCATTTGTGTGTGTGCTGCTCTAGTGTCTGTCTGGCTGCCACAATATCTTTCCCTGCACGTTATTGGTAACTATCTACCAGTAACTCCCAAAACTTTCCTGCATTCCTTATAACAAACTCCATCTTTTTTAGTCTGCTCATACCTCCTTCATCAAACGATTCTCTAAACAGCCAAAGCAATAGCTGTGTACTTTGTGCACACTCCCAAGCTCCCTGAGAGAGCACCTTCATCCCTTTGGTGAGGCAGGCTTGAAGACTCCACCCTCCTGAACAATTAAAGTATCACCACCTCCTCTGTAGCATCCATCATAAACCAAAAATCTAAATCATAAAGCATATGTTAGTAGGTGGATTAACATTTAATTCCTATGCTCATGTGAGGTATGCTTGTGAGCAACACATATCTCACAGTGGTTTTCCACTTAATTAATTATCAATATGCTATTGTTGGCCAAAAGATAAAATTGTGGGGAGATGACAAGAATATGCAACAAGAACTGACCATAAATCCAGGTAAAAGCCACACTTAGAACCACATGAATCCACCATTCATTTTTTTGGGCAATAACATGCAGACACAAAGCCTTTATATGTAAAATATTTTTTTTTCTTTTTAGTATTTGCAACTTCACCAGAAAAAGCATCCAAAAGTCTAGTTTCAAAGGTCTCCTATGAGATTGTGAAAATAAAAAAAGACATACATAAGAAACCTCACAGGACACTTTAGGTTTTGTTTGTCTAAGGAGGTTATGGTAGGTGTAAAAATACACATCTCCTTGTAAAACCACTGGAGGAAGCACACTTCATGGGGGACAGTGATTTTGCATACCATGAAGCTTTGCTTTTTGTGTTTCTTCACTCCAAGATGCCCACCTCTAAAACTAGACCCAAAAAAAAAATAAGCTCAGAAGACAAAAGAAAGCTGTTAGAGAAAATGAAGTTCCCAATCATGAAAATTAAACTATTTAAACAAGTTAAGGTTTTTTAAAAGTTAAACAAGTCTTTAACAAGTCAAAGCCTGCAGCCTAACCCAAGGCACACCTCTGCACAGGTACAGACACAGCCTCATTTACACCAAAGCCATTTTACAGCTCTGCTGTTGTCAGACCTTCCTATGACACCTCTGTCCCTCAATGCTTTCTTTGCCCCAGAACAGGGAGCTTGCTCAATATGGGCTGAATCTTATAAAAAGTAGCATTTCAGCACTACTGAGTTTATACAACATAATCAAGATACTACAATTAAAAGCCATTAAAAAGAAGCATATGTGTTTAAACCACGTGCACTACTTGTAGTTACCTTTTTGAGAAGATTAAAATTAAGCAGCTTTTGCTTTTCATCTCACTCACACCCTCCCACTACAAATTCTGTCTGAGCTAATCCTCCTTCTAGAGACGTCAAAACAGGGCATAAGTATTACAGCTACTTACTGCCAAAATGTGCTGGTTTAATATCCCATTACTATTGTAATACTGGCACAATAATTTATTATATGTGACAGCTTTTGCAGTTAGTCAAAGATAGAGCCACTTATTCAGTACTAGTTTTTTCATCACATAAAAATATCTTTGTAAAATTCATAGAAGAGAAAATGTAAGATCTGTACTCAGATGCCCATCTGAGACTATAATGCCAGACAAAATAAAAAGCATATAAAGTCATTACACATGCTTTTCCTGCCCTGTAATTTCAAAGGCTTTATGTAAAGTGATCAGTCCAGAAATTCAGGTTACAGTGTTTACAAATGCATTGTTTACTCCTTACTTCCTGGCATTTTATAACACACTTTCACAGAGTTTAGTTCTCTTTTTTTTAAGAGCCACACTCTGCGCGAAGGCCAAGACAATGTCCACCTCAGAACACACCTCCAATGAGAAGCCCACGCTTGTCAAAACGCTCAGGGTTATTATTCGGGAACCTGCAGCACAGAAATACACTAAGAAGTGGGTTCAAGGCCCTAGAAATATCTAGGTTAAGTACGTGCGATGAAAAGGATGCTGCGGGACACGCTAAAGACTAGAGGCATCAGGAAACAGGTGGATCCACGAAGTTACTCCACTGCGGCCACAGTGTATCCGCCAACGATGGATGGCAAGTGCCGGTACCCGCGGCAGCCCCGGTACCCGGAGCAGCCCCAGAGCAGTCCCGGTACCCGGAGCAGCCCCGGAGCAGTCCCGGTATCCGGAGCAGCCCCGGTATAGTCCCGGCACCCGGAGCAGTCCCGGAACCCGGAGTAGCCCCGGAACCCGGAGCAGCCCCGGTCCAGCCCCGCTGCCGCTCGCTGCCAGCCGAGGCGGGCACACGCAGGGACTCGCAGGGGGACGAGCCCAGCCAGCCCCTGCCCTGCAGCGCTCGCACACACCGATCGCACACACCGGCACCGGCTCACGCACACCGGCCCCGGCCCGCGCTCCCGTCCGGCGGCAGGGCTGCAGGGCTGACCCTCCCCGAGGCCCCGCTGAGGGGCCGCCGGCCGAGCCCCCGCCCGCCAGGCCGGGCCGGCCGAGGCTCCGCGCCCGCAGCGCTCCCGCCACCCCTCTCGGAGCCGGGCGCGGGCCGCACCCCCGCTGTCCCCGGGCGTCGGCAGCGACCGCCCGCCTGCTCCGCCGAGCTCCTACCGGGGCAGCGGAGCACCGCGGACACGGCAGCGGCGTACCGGGGCACCAGGCACAGCGCTCCCCGGCGGCGCGCCCCAGGCGGTGTCCCACCTGCCCGGCGGGGGCCCAGCCCCGCCCGCAGCCGCCCCTTACCTGCCTCGCCGCGCTCGGCACCTCCTCCCGGGCCCGGAGATGGAGCCGCCGGAGCCGCCACGCCACGGCCGCGGCTCCGCGCCCGCCGAGCGCCCGGCCCACCC